>NC_136803.1:4862121-4877121 GCF_951216825.1 Electrona antarctica | reverse complement strand
GCTCAGGGGTAGAGTGCCTGGATGGGAACCGCAAAGTTGCCAGTTCAAACCCGGGCTCCCCCAGAGTCACCGTCGAAGTGTCCTTGAGCAAGACACTAAACCCCTAATTGCTCCCGATGTGCTAGTTGGTGCCTTGCATGGTTTCCGCTGCCATCGGTGTATGAATGTGTGTGTGAATGGGTGAATGTAATGCACAATCTCTGTAAAGCGCCTTGGATAAATGCACCATTTACCATTTACCATTTATATGTCGCTATGGGGACAAAAGTACAACATTTTGTTTGAAATGCAGCTGAGTAAAAGTCCTGCACTTGCAAACAAAACAATTACTCAAAACTTACTCAAGTACTGTCCACCACTGGTCCCTTCCATTGAGACCACACATGTCTGAGGACATGAGAGCAGTGTTGATTTCGTATGCAAGTATTACTATGACAAAATGGAAACTAAATATAAACTAAGCTTTGATAGTATGATGACTAAAACTAAGACTAAATATGTTGACAATTTCGTCAACAAATATGGGAAATGGAACTAGTGGACAAGAGATCCAGTATAAATCATTTTACACTTGGTTGCATGCTGAAAATAGTGACGCGTTGTGAGCTTGCAGAGTGTAAGGGGCGATTCATACTCTATTTTAGAGCCGAATAAAAGTGGGTTGGGCTCTGTAGAGCCTACAATGTGACGTCATTTGAGGTTCGGGGGGGCGGGGTACCGTCCTAAAGTCGGCTCTGCGGTGCTACTGAAAATTTCTGACGAGACGAAATCATTTCGGCACTACAGCGCCGAAACAGCGGTAAAATAGTATGAATCGGCCCTAAGTCATTACGATGGCATCAAATACATTTTAGTCGTATAAATCGACTCTACATTTAGTCGACTAAAATCTTATGATATTTAGCCGACTAAAACTAGACCAACATGTGACTAAAACGAAATGAAAACTATTCAAGAGACTAATGGCTAAAACTAAAATCAAAATTTGCTGTCAAAATCAACAATGGCCTGAGCTGAGAGGACTGTAATGGCCTCATTACTGTGGGGACAACCCCATTTTGGCTTCCATCCATGTAGCTGTAATGAGGGTAGGCAGGCGTCCATGGCACAGCTAGGCCTGTCACAATTATTACGTAATCGCCTAATCACAATTATTTGAGATAATCGCAATTATTTCGCATAATCGTCATAATCGTCTTAATCTTGTCCATGTTGATTTTTTTTTGTTATATTTTATATAACGTATTCAAAGAATAGTGGAAATATCACCTCTACAAGCTCACAATGCGTCGGAGTGTCGCTTGTAGATCGGCTAGTTCCACTCTTTATTCTTTATTTTGAAGTTATTAAATATATTAGTTATTTATTTTTATATATTTTTGAGTGGTGTAAACCACTCCTACAACTGGCTTTGTTAGTTTACGTGTCTGTTCGTACCAAAAAATTAGCATGGTTGCTATGGTCACCCAGTTCACACGGGTGTGATTTCATTACGTCAGACATTACGTCAGACCACAGTTGATCAGTCTATATAAGACCTTACACCACTCAGTTCACACCGGTGTGATTTTTTGTTTATGAAGCCTGAAGAAATGTAATTTTTCTTTTAACTTTTTTATTGAACATATATTTTCGGTTGAGATGGAGGGAACCCTGTTACTGAACAAACACTATATAGCAAATCATTCTGAATCTGAATAGAGATACGGTATTTAACAATTGTTTTAAACAAAGAAATATCACTTATTTCACACTCCCTTTAATGCTAAAGGTTTTACCAGTATGTACATTATGTCCACACACTCTCCAGATGTTGAAGTGGAAAATTCCACAGGATCATCATTATACTCTATTAAATATAGCTTAGTATGTACAGTATACAATATACAATATACTGTATGTTGAATGTTTTGTGTATGCATGTAAATCATAATTATTACCGAAGGCTATTTCCCCCACAATATTAGCATTTTAAAGTAGGTCAGCAGTTCTATTCTAGTTCCACATGTATTTTATATGACCAGAGCTAATTTATTTTATGGTTAAAACCACGTGATAACATCCATGCATTAAAATGTAATGTTAGGGCCACAGGCGAGGTGTGGAAGAGTCATGTTTCTGACACACACATGACAAAGGTCTCAGACTAGCTTGAAGCTTTGGTACTTTCATAATGATTTGCATACTGTCATACTGTGGGCCAGCATACAACCACTGCAGTGTGTGTGTGTGTGTGTGTGTGTGTGTGTGTGTGTGTGTGTGTGTGTGTGTGTGTGTGTGTGTGTGTGTGTGTGTGTGTGTGTGTGTGTGTGTGTGCACTGAGCGTGTGCGTTCTTGCGTACGCGTGCGTGTGTGTGTGTGTGTGTGTGTGTGAGTGAGTGAGTGAGAGATGGTGGAAAGTGCCAGAGTGCACTGCATCTCATCTTCTGGACAAGTCCTTAATCTGTGTGATCCACGGACGGATTATGATGGTGTGTGTGTGTGGGGGGGGGGGGGGGGGTTCGGAGGTGTCACTGCACTTGGGATTCAGAACTGAGTTTTCTTCAAGTACTTCTCAGAATAGTTCGTTTGGTATTTTATATTATATTCCAACTCGTAGCGACGTATGGCGAGACTAAAAACAAACAGGGGAGACCATAAATCTAAATCTATCCGGTCTAAACCACGCCTAGACTGGATCACACGATTTAAACACAGACCTTGTCCTCCGAGGTGGAAAGTCTGGTGACGCGATAAATGGTTGGTTGTCTCACCCCCCCCTGTATGACATAAGAGCAAAATGGCCTCTATGCAATATGGTCAATTACCATGTGATTGGCCAAATCCCAGGATGTAGGACGTGATTTCAGTATAGTCCTGTGCTAAAGTAAGTCAAACTGACCTGCTTTAAAACCTACTGTATCTCCCTCCATGGACAAAACATCAGCCACACACACACACAGAGGGTACACAGAGGGTACCTCTGAGTCTACAAGCACATGTGCGCACGCACGCGCCCCACATGCAAAGGGGGGGGGGGGGGGGGTTCCTGGACAGTTGTGTGGGGGCTAAGCTTTGCACTAAGGCTACAGTACGTGTGTCTGAATTAATACCTTATTTAAGAGGATTGCAGGCAGATGGCATCCCTTTGTTTGAGGATGTGTTTATTATTACAAAATGAGGTGAACTGGAGCCCGGAGCGAGCCCGCTCCGCTCAGCGTGCTGGCTGGCTGGCCCATGAGTGGACACACCCTCTTCCATGTTTTTTCTTGTGGATTCAGGATCCTGCCTATATAGGTCTCTGGTCATTGGACGGCGAGAGTGGATTTTGTATCCCCTGGGCCAATCAGAGCTCTTTCAGAGACAAAGGGTTGGAGGGACCGGCATGAGGAAAGGAGACTATATGGTCCATGCATCATGCATGCATTGTGGTTCATAGAAACATGTTAACGCATTTTGGGTGGGATCCCCTTTTGGTGTTAGCATCATGTTATGCTTTAGCTATTGAAAAATAGCAGATCTACAAGTTCGTAGCACGGCACCGAGTGCCGCGCTACGAGCTTGTAGGTCTGCTATTTTTGAAAAATCGAAGAACGACTGACATAGAAACAGCTTTTTCAGAAAACTGATCTCAGGTCAAAATTGGTTAATTCACAGGGGGTGATAATCATGCTTCTCTTATGTGTTCCACAATGTCTCTGCCTCTCTCACTTCTACCTTTAAAATGTAGATACATGATACAAGCAACTTTGTTTTGCTGTCTTCCCCCAACCTAGCTAGCTCTGTCTGGTCCATATACTATACACCCCCAGCCCAACCCAACCCCCGCCATTCCACTCTCCCTCAAGTTACCAGATGGAGAGAGGGTGTTGGGGGGGGGGGGGGGGGGGGGGGGTGTTCGATAGGGTACGGAAGACCCTTAATGATCCCCGTGGTGAAATTCAGGTGTGTGCGTGCGTACTGTGTGTGTGTGTGTGTGTGTGTGTGTGTGTGTGTGTGTGTGTGTGTGTGTGTGCGCGTGTGTGCGTGTATGTGTCCGTGCATGTGTGAGTGAGAGTGAGAATGAGAGCACTCATACAGGCTTGTGTGTGCACAGTAAGCGGTAAAAAAATCTTCAGAAAACACTGTGGCGGTGCATTAGCCTACAACACAAAGAGAGTGAAAATGAAAAACAGAGCGACAGACAGACAGACAGCTATAGGCCTTTTCTTGATGAAATACATTGACATTGTCTTGGGATGATAAGGTTAGAACCGTTAGATGATAAGGGGGGCATGACAGAACCGTATAATCTCATCTCCAAGTGGGGCATTCAAAAAGCGTCGAGGCATCACATCAGCACCACTCTCATCATCATGATCATCCTCCTTGTCCAAAGTAGGCCTGTGTCTGGGTGTGAGTGACGTAGCGCCAAAGCGTCGACTGGCATCGTTTGGGCTGCTGTTAATCTGAAGCAAAAATAAACCCAATCCATTTGATAGCACAGTTACGTCGCCGTCTTGAAAAGAGATTGTAAAATACAAAGAGAGAGAGGGTTGACTTGACGGGGAGGTGGTGGTGGTTGGTTGGTTAATAGAAAAAGCGGCGAGAGACGGGGAGAGAGATAGCGAGGGAGGGCGAGAGAGAGAGAGAGAGTGAGTGAGAGAGAGAGAGAGAGAGAGAGAGCACAAGACAAGTCGACAGGATACTGCATCCAGTCAGGGTACAAGTGCCACAGGGGGAAACTATTTCAAAATGGATGGAACAAAGCCTACCCCGGAGTCTAATGCGGAGGAAAATCAAGAGGAAGGACAAGAAAGCAAAGGTACGGAAGTCGGTGACCTTTTTTTTAGCGCGTTTTGGAGACATTTGCATGTATATTATTATTATTCCCTCGCCAGCGTCCTCCTTTCTCCTCCTGCTGCTGCTCGATCCGCGCATGGCTGAGCGCTTTAACCTGGCAATGGCTTCTTCTCGGTGCGCGGCGACGCCGGCGACACAATAGCGACCACCACCACCAGTACGGGGGGCTCAGATCCCTCGGCTCGGTGTGTAAAGGCTACAGACATCAATGCTATGCAAAAACAATAGATCAATACAAACCTGCAGCGGAGCGGGGGAATTAAAACAAACAAACAAACAAACACATACAAATCAATTATCTATATTGTTTCGTGTATTGGTGTTTGACATTTTGGTGCGCGCCGCGGCGGCAGACGGATAAGGAGGCGTGTGTGTGTGTGTGACTGTGACTGTGTGTGTGTGTGGAGGGAGGAGGGGGGAGATGGGCTAAGGGGGGGGGGGGGGGGGGACTGGTCGGCTCACAGTCTGTTTTATGGGGCATGAATGTGATATTAATGCTAATTTGCCCTGCTTTGTTGCAGCCGTGTGGGATCACCTCATTACCCTATCTAATTAATGGGGAGCAGGGAAATAAGACTGGAGCATAATAAAAGCGCGCGCGTGTGTGTGCGCGCGCGTGTGTGTGCGCGCGCGCGCGCAGTCGTGTGTGCGCCTGAGCGCAGCGGCTGGACGGCATTGTTTTGCGAAAGGTGTGTTGTGACTGTGTGTAACTGTAGCCTGTTGTTATGTCTTGAGATCTAGTTACAGATTCATTCATATCCAGGGACCAATTGATTGAACAGAAAGATCGACAAGATCGAGTACCGTAGTGCCTATGTATGGCTGTATGAAGAGGTGGTCTGGCGTTGTAGACTGCAGTGATTTAAAATAAAATGAAGACATGATCTGATCAACTTGATATAATAGGCTACACACTTGACACAAACACACTGGGGGGGGATGGTCATTGGTCAACACGCCCATGATCCTCACCTAACGCCCGGTAGTAGGTTATTATTACCGTAGTCCTCACCTAACGCCCGGTAGTAGGTTATTATTACCGTAGTCCTCACCTAACGCCCGGTAGGTAGTAGGTTATTATTACCGTAGTCCTCACCTAACGCCCGGTAGTAGGTTATTATTACCGTAGTCCTCACCTAACGCCCGGTAGTAGGTTATTATTACCGTAGTCCTCACCTAACGCCCGGTAGTAGGTTATTATTACCGTAGTCCTCACCTAACGCCCGGTAGGTAGTAGGTTATTATTACCGTAGTCCTCACCTAACGCCCGGTAGTAGGTTATTATTACCGTAGTCCTCACCTAACGCCCGGTAGTAGGTTATTATTACCGTAGTCCTCACCTAACGCCCGGTAGTAGGTTATTATTACCGTAGTCCTCACCTAACGCCCGGTAGGTAGTAGGTTATTATTACCGTAGTCCTCACCTAACGCCTGGTAGTAGGTTATTATTACCGTAGTCCTCACCTAACGCCCGGTAGGTAGTAGGTTATTATTACCGTAGTCCTCACCTAACGCCCGGTAGTAGGTTATTATTACCGTAGTCCTCACCTAACGCCCGGTAGTAGTTATTATTACCGTAGTCCTCACCTAACGCCCGGTAGTAGGTTATTATTACCGTAGTCCTCACCTAACGCCCGGTAGGTAGTAGGTTATTATTACCGTAGTCCTCACCTACCGCCCGGTAGTAGGTTATTATTACCGTAGTCCTCACCTAACGCCCGGTAGGTAGTAGGTTATTATTACCGTAGTCCTCACCTAACGCCTGGTAGTAGGTTATTATTACCGTAGTCCTCACCTAACGCCTGGTAGTAGGTTATTATTACCGTAGTCCTCACCTAACGCCCGGTAGAAGGTTATTATTACCGTAGTCCTCACCTAACGCCTGGTAGTAGGTTATTATTACCGTAGTCCTCACCTAACGCCCGGTAGGTAGTAGGTTATTATTACCGTAGTCCTCGACCTATAAGGCCACCATGCATGCAGTGGCCACTGGGCTTACTCACATCACATCACATTACACACACAGTGAATTTGTGGCTTTGGATTTCAACAGATTATCTTATTGAAACACCTTCTATACGGCTGTGTGTGTGAGCGCTTAATAGGATAGAACGAAGACTCCACAGAGTGGGTGTGTATCTGGTGGTGGTGTGTTTTCGATGTGGCAGTGTTGTGAGATTGCACCTTAATTTTGTCTGGAATGCATGCAGACTAAACCGTGGACACTGGGCAGTTTAGAGCAGTGGTTCCCAAACCTTTTCATGCCAGGGACCCCCAAATTGACACTAATTAGCCTGCGGACCCCCATTATAAAATATACGCCTGCAGGGACCCCCAAAGGAGAAGATGTTTACGGCTCTAGCAGTGACACTCACAGTTTGACATGCATATGAATCTACAGACACCCATTTAATGGCATTTATATCTCTGGGACCCCCAATTTATACTGTAAAAATCAATGTTAATTTTAGTCTGAGAGTGTACAAATGGAACCAAACGGACCCTAACGGGTCCGTTTGGTTCCATTTGTACACTCTCAGAGTTACAGACCCATAAGGGTCCATTTGGTTCCAAACTATCATTTAGCTGGGGACCCCCTGGAACTCCCTCAGGTACCCCTGGGGGTCCCCGGACCCCACTTTGGGAACCACTAGTTTAGATGACTGTAATAGTAGGTTCTTATTTACCCCATGTTTGTCTCATGCCTTAATTAAAGAAGAGAGCTGGCATCTTGTTATATATTATATTTTTATTTATGCCCCCCCCCCCCTCTCTCTGTCTCTGTCTGTGTGTCTGTATGCATAATAATTGCAGGTTTCCTTTATGACATCCACATGTGCCTATTTGAAAAAAAGAGTAAAAGTTATGTTGCAAAAATACCATACAGATGTATTAATCGCTGCTTCAAATTGGATTGCCATGATCCCATAAAAAAACATTATATAATTCAACATCACATTGAATTCAACAACACAGAATAGCCTACAGTTTTAAAATACATGGTTTCAATTGTATAGTTTTGACAGCAGCAGGCAGGGTCAAGTAAACACAGCTGAAGGTAATTAACATTATGTGGGTGTGTTTCTTTATTTTTTATTTTCTGTGTGTTTCAGTAGCCTACATGTATGCATAACCCCATCTCACCCGAATACGGCGAAATAGCAATTCTGTACATTATCATACACGCCTAGAAAACCCCAAAATCCGTACATATATACGGAGGCGTGGCTAAGGCGGCTTTCACTAGGCTGTATGTACGGGATTGCCAATCCGAGTTATTTCCCCGCCCCCCTAAATACGCCCCCTTTCGGGGTTAGTGGTGATAGCGTGACGTCACTCCATAGACACTACATGTTAACCGAGGTAATTTAAGAAGTCTACAACTTTTGTTTTCTCAAGGTAAGGTTTGTTCTATCTGTTCGACCTGATTTACCATCTTGTTTGCTTCATAATAATATTGGTCTGTCACATTTTTACATTAGAAAATGTACTTAGATTCTCCAGAGAAAAAAACGTGTAAATGCTCATGTTAAAGACACCACTATTTACCGGAAGTGGGCGTGGAAAGCGGGCTGTGAGATAGGCCTATTGCCAATCCGAGTTATTTCACCGTGTTTGGGTGAGTTTGGGTTTGACATGATTTACGATTCTGTGCTAGGGTTACAACTTGGACGGGGCTGAGTCTGCTCTGCCGAACTTCGCAACGCTCGACACGGCAACTCGCGGCCCTCAGGCCGCTCGGCGGTGTCTCCCGTGGCTCAAGTTGGGTAGAGAGTCTAGAGACGGCACCCCTCCGTCATTGTCTACGGGGAGGATTTCAGTGTAATATGTATGCATTTGGGGGTTTTCTAGGCGTGTATGTACTGAATTGCAATCCGTGCTATTTCACCATGTTTGGGTGAGACCGGGTAGATGTATGCCAGCATGAAATACTGTACACTAGTGTCCATGCTGGCACACAACAGCACAAATGAAACACATTTACATTGCTGTCTTTACCTGTCACAATATCTGCTGGGAATAAGGTGGATAGCTAACATAACACAAGGGAAATAGGAAATAGTGTTCACTTCTCACAGGTAGTTGCCACCAATATCTCTAGCTGTGATGTAATGTGCAAAGGAGGGGGGGGGGGGATCTAACAATGCATCATGCAGCACACTGAGCTTGTAGATAAATATCTTTATATATTTTTCCACATTTGACAACTTGTGAAACAGGATATTCTGCATAATGAGTACTTTTACTTTTGGTACATGTTGATGGAGATACTTTTGTACTTACAAGTACATTTTAAATAGGGGATTTCTACTTGTAACAGAGTTGTATCTACATTGCAGTATAAAACATGTGAGTATACTCTTTCCATCACTGTGTAGTACTATGTACCAGTCAAATTTACCACAGCATCCATCGTGGCATTCATGTCTGTCTAATTCAGGTCCTGGGGGGGCTTTTAGAGGGGTCTATTCCAGTGATGTGTGAGTGATGTCAGACTGAGACCACTGAACCTACCATGGCACACACTAATGTAATACCAGAAATAGGACTAGATTTAAGGACGGCCTGCTTGTGTGTGTGTGTGTGTGTGTGTGTGTGTGAGTCTGTGTGTGTGTGTGTGTGTGTGTGTGTGTGTGTGTGTGTGTGTGTGTGTGTGTGTGTGTGTGTGTGTGTGTGTGTGTGTGTGTGTGTGTGTGTGTGTGTGTGTGTGTGCGCACGCATTTGACAGCTGGAATGCGTGCGTGTGTGTGTGTGCATTTGACAGCTGGAATGCTGCGACCATAAGCTTATCTCCCGTTAAGATGCTGAAGATTTGTGGTGCAGACTCAGAGGCAGAGCTAGAAGCTGAAAGGAAGTTTGGGGTTGTGTGTCTGTCTGTCGTTTTCACAAAAACACATGTGTTTTTGTGATGGAAAACACAGTTTAGAAAGTAATTTACTATTGCAGTGTTCTCACATATAGACTTACAACAAAACACCATTTGTTTAAAAGTAAAGTGAACAGACAGTGAATGTCAGGCCTTTACACGACAACGGTGTTCATAGAAAACGGGAAAATAAAGTATAGCCTATCATTTGTTGGGGTCCTTTTATACGAGAACGGCGTTTTCTGGTGGTGAAAACGCAGCAAAGTGAAAACACCTTCCAGATTGGAAATCTTTGAAAACGCTGTTTCCTCCCGTCTCCATGTAAACAGGCAAAACGGTGAATCTGCAAAACTTGTGACATCATAGCTCATGTGGGTTTACAACGCATATGTTTATTACATTGATACAGAGCCGCAGGTGGTATTTGGAGTTCCTAGAATGAGCCAGCGCCCCCACGCCCTGCTCATCATCTCCCCAGATCACTCAGTAACATACCAAAGTAATATATCACATCACATTTTGATATTTTATTAACAGTGATTAATTATTTTGCATTTTGTACTTCAGTTGATGTTTCACTACTGTTAATTACACTACATTATTATTTTACCAGCTTGTGGCTGCACTTTAATTATTATTAATGGAATTGTCATTTATTCCTAGATGTTTGCTATGGATTGGTATCAGAGTTGTACTCTGGTATTGTCCGATATGCAAGTTGCGGGAATCGAATCGGTGAGGAATCAATGTTTTCGGAAGATCTCTAGTGTGCCTCCTCTGCTCTGATACACATGGAGACATCACCCCATACACTTTCACCTGTTAGTTAGGAGTCTGTGTGTTTTTGCCAGGTGCTTGAAAATCGTCTGGACTACATTTGCTACTTCTCTACTAGCGACCTTAGTAGACACTTTTTCATTACTGGTTGCCTCTGAGTCTAGGCCAATGGGAGACTTACACGTATACAAACCCATAGCCTGAACGGCTGCTGTTGTGTAAGGGTTTGTATGAGAACGCAAGTGAGAAGTGGAACGCGAGTGGCAACAGAAGCTAATGTTATGAGCTAACTGAGAGCTAGCCGCAATTTGCAACTCTAGATTGTTTTATAATGGGATGAATCTAGAGTTGCAAATTGCGGCTAACTGAGAGCTTGCTGCACCTGGCAGTTATGACTGAGTCATTCTTGTTTTATAAATATTGAGCCAATGAAAAGTATAATAAGAGTTTGTGACTAAATAAATAATAACTGCAATGACGACATGATCCTCGATGGCTTAATTCCCACCCACGAACACTGTGACTTGTGTTCGTTGGAATGCCCACTGCCCGGCCAAGCCGGAGGCACTGCTTTCGTTTATATACGCCTCCAGGACGCCCCAGAATGGCAGCTGTAGTATTTGACGTTGAAGGCCAATCTGTGTTACTGTACTTTCAATATCCTGCTTTCCTGACAGACAGCATTGATGGACTTACCATTCTAGTTCAGGTTCCAAGTTTTGTTTGAGACACACAGGTAATACTTGTACAATGTGCAAGGAAATGCTTGTTGGCATACTTAAAAAAATCAGACCTGTCTGTTACTGAGTGGTTGCTGTTGGTACCCTAAACAGACAGACATGGGACACACATTGCTGTTCCTTACTAAAAAAAACTCAGCTTCCCACGGTGCACAGTGTGAAGCTCAACAGCGCCACTTTTTCACCTGTTGGTACCCTAAACAGACGCAATGCTCACAATATGTTGCGAATGTGTGAAAAAATACTTTTAGTTACTCCACTGCGCCCCCAAGATTTTTCGGAAGGGCAAAAAGTGCACTTTATACGTGTGTTGGGGGCTCAGAGTGCGCCCACTAGGGAAAGTAGGCTTTTTGCATCACAAAACCGTCTTTGTATTGGTGAGGAGTAAAATCGTTCTTTTTATTTTAGCAGAAGTCGAGAGGCTGTGCTGCATTTCATGCGAGGGCAATGAATTGAGAGTCCCATAGCCTTAAGGCGGAAGTCTTAAGGCTATGGACCAGACCTATAGCCAGGGCTACTTCTTTATATAGCCAGGGCTACTTCTTTATATAGCCAGGGCTACTTCTTTATATAGCCAGGGCTATACTTCTTTATATAGCCAGGGCTATACTTCTTTATATAGCCAGGGCTACTTCTTTATATAGCCAGGGCTACTTCTTTATATAGCCAGGGCTACTTCTTTATATAGCCAGGGCTACTTCTTTATATAGCCAGGGCTACTTCTTTATATAGCCAGGGCTACTTCTTTATATAGCCAGGGCTACTTCTTTATATAGCCAGGGCTACTTCTTTATATAACCAGGGCTACTTCTTTATATAACCAGGGCTACTTCTTTATATAGCCAGGGCTACTTCTTTATATAACCAGGGCTACTTCTTTATATAGCCAGGGCTACTTCTTTATATAGCCAGGGCTACTTCTTTATATAGCCAGGGCTACTTCTTTATATAACCAGGGCTACTTCTTTATATAGCCAGGGCTACTTCTTTATATAGCCAGGGCTACTTCTTTATATAACCAGGGCTACTTCTTTATATAGCCAGGGCTACTTCTTTATATAGCCAGGGCTACTTCTTTATATAGCCAGGGCTACTTCTTTATATAGCCAGGGCTACTTCTTTATATAGCCAGGGCTACTTCTTTATATAGCCAGGGCTACTTCTTTATATAGCCAGGGCTACTTCTTTATATAACCAGGGCTACTTCTTTATATAGCCAGGGCTACTTCTTTATATAGCCAGGGCTACTTCTTTATATAGCCAGGGCTACTTCTTTATATAGCCAGGGCTATACTTCTTTATATAGCCAGGGCTACTTCTTTATATAGCCAGGGCTATACTTCTTTATATAGCCAGGGCTATACTTCTTTATATAGCCAGGGCTATACTTCTTTATATAGCCAGGGCTACTTCTTTATATAGCCAGGGCTACTTCTTTATATAGCCAGGGCTACTTCTTTATATAGCCAGGGCTATACTTCTTTATATAGCCAGGGCTATACTTCTTTATATAGCCAGGGCTACTTCTTTATATAGCCAGGGCTACTTCTTTATATAGCCAGGGCTACTTCTTTATATAACCAGGGCTACTTCTTTATATAGCCAGGGCTACTTCTTTATATAGCCAGGGCTACTTCTTTATATAGCCAGGGCTACTTCTTTATATAGCCAGGGCTATACTTCTTTATATAGCCAGGGCTACTTCTTTATATAGCCAGGGCTACTTCTTTATATAGCCAGGGCTACTTCTTTATATAGCCAGGGCTATACTTCTTTATATAGCCAGGGCTATACTTCTTTATATAGCCAGGGCTACTTCTTTATATAGCCAGGGCTATACTTCTTTATATAGCCAGGGCTACTTCTTTATATAGCCAGGGCTACTTCTTTATATAACCAGGGCTACTTCTTTATATAGCCAGGGCTACTTCTTTATATAGCCAGGGCTATACTTCTTTATATAGCCAGGGCTACTTCTTTATATAGCCAGGGCTACTTCTTTATATAGCCAGGGCTATACTTCTTTATATAGCCAGGGCTACTTCTTTATATAGCCAGGGCTATACTTCTTTATATAGCCAGGGCTACTTCTTTATATAGCCAGGGCTATACTTCTTTATATAGCCAGGGCTACTTCTTTATATAGCCAGGGCTATACTTCTTTATATAGCCAGGGCTACTTCTTTATATAGCCAGGGCTACTTCTTTATATAGCCAGGGCTATACTTCTTTATATAGCCAGGGCTACTTCTTTATATAGCCAGGGCTACTTCTTTATATAGCCAGGGCTACTTCTTTATATAACCAGGGCTACTTCTTTATATAGCCAGGGCTATACTTCTTTATATAGCCAGGGCTATACTTCTTTATATAGCCAGGGCTATACTTCTTTATATAGCCAGGGCTACTTCTTTATATAACCAGGGCTACTTCTTTATATAGCCAGGGCTATACTTCTTTATATAGCCAGGGCTACTTCTTTATATAGCCAGGGCTACTTCTTTATATAGCCAGGGCTACTTCTTTATATAGCCAGGGCTATACTTCTTTATATAGCCAGGGCTATACTTCTTTATATAGCCAGGGCTACTTCTTTATATAGCCAGGGCTATACTTCTTTATATAGCCAGGGCTACTTCTTTATATAGCCAGGGCTACTTCTTTATATAACCAGGGCTACTTCTTTATATAGCCAGGGCTACTTCTTTATATAGCCAGGGCTATACTTCTTTATATAGCCAGGGCTACTTCTTTATATAGCCAGGGCTACTTCTTTATATAGCCAGGGCTATACTTCTTTATATAGCCAGGGCTACTTCTTTATATAGCCAGGGCTATACTTCTTTATATAGCCAGGGCTACTTCTTTATATAGCCAGGGCTATACTTCTTTATATAGCCAGGGCTACTTCTTTATATAGCCAGGGCTATACTTCTTTATATAGCCAGGGCTACTTCTTTATATAGCCAGGGCTACTTCTTTATATAGCCAGGGCTATACTTCTTTATATAGCCAGGGCTACTTCTTTATATAGCCAGGGCTACTTCTTTATATAGCCAGGGCTACTTCTTTATATAGCCAGGGCTACTTCTTTATATAGCCAGGGCTATACTTCTTTATATAGCCAGGGCTATACTTCTTTATATAGCCAGGGCTATACTTCTTTATATAGCCAGGGCTACTTCTTTATATAACCAGGGCTACTTCTTTATATAGCCAGGGCTATACTTCTTTATATAGCCAGGGCTATACTTCTTTATATAGCCAGGGCTATACTTCTTTATATAGCCAGGGCTATACTTCTTTATATAGCCAGGGCTATACTTCTTTATATAGCCAGGGCTACTTCTTTATATAGCCAGGGCTATACTTCTTTATATAGCCAGGGCTACTTCTTTATATAGCCAGGGCTATACTTCTTTATATAGCCAGGGCTATACTTCTTTATATAGCCAGGGCTACTTCTTTATATAGCCAGGGCTACTTCTTTATATAGCCAGGGCTATACTTCTTTATATAGCCAGGGCTATACTTCTTTATATAACCAGGGCTACTTCTTTATATAGCCAGGGCTACTTCTTTATATAGCCAGGGCTACTTCTTTATATAGCCAGGGCTATACTTCTTTATATAGCCAGGGCTACTTCTTTATATAGCCAGGGCTACTTCTTTATATAGCCAGGGCTACTTCTTTATATAGCCAGGGCTACTTCTTTATATAGCCAGGGCTACTTCTTTATATAGCCAGGGCTACTTCTTTATATAGCCAGGGCTACTTCTTTATATAGCCAGGGC
>NC_136803.1:4814708-4861921 GCF_951216825.1 Electrona antarctica | reverse complement strand
TAGTTACTAGTATGTAGATTTTGATCATTTCAAAACATATATACATTAACCACTTAATTTCGGGCATTGCAGTTCACAATGCGTCAGATCTTCTATTTTCAAAAATATCTGTATACATTTGGAAACTTCAAAAAAGTACATTTTGAATTCCGGTCTTTTACTTTAAACAGAGTATTTCAGAATAAGTTGAAATTGTGAGTACTTTTTCCACCAGTGACGGTCACCTAACTGGCGTGCCCCGGTCCTCTTTTCAGTTGTTCGAGACCATTTAAAAATGGACCTCACGCAGTGGTTCACCTGATGCGTTTTGTAAATGACATTTTCGATGAGACGCAGTATAGGGACATTTGATATAGGCTAGTTAAGGTTCTTTGCAGGGTTCAATCAGCAGGGGTCCAGAGCAGTGGTCATAATCATCACCATTCACCACCTCTCTCATCTGTGTAGACCCACGACACGCTCAACTTCATCTGACAGTGGAGAGAGAGGAGAGACCCGGGAACAGCGGGGCTGTCGTCTCCATTTAGCTTCACACAGGAACACTTTACTAGAGGAGCTCAAATACATTTATATTATATTTGAGCTACCTCTAGTGTGATGGATAAAGCTCGCCTTGTTCTACGCCATGGAATTATATAGAGCATGCATGAGCAACTGGCCACATGCGGCTCTCACCATCACTTCATCCATTTAGACCTGAGTTAAAAACATTCACTTTGAAAGAATATATATTCAAAGATTTGCGCCACATATTTACAATTTTTTTGAAAATAGCAGACCTAAAAGTTCATAGCGCGGCACTCGGTGCCGCGCTATGAGCTTGTAGATCTGATATTTTTCAATAGCTAAAGTATAACGTAATGCTTAAAACACCAAAAGGGGTTCCCGCCCAAAATGGGTCAATGCGGCCTGCAGGTTAATATCCGAATACTGATATATTATTGATTTCAGTTGTTACAATTCCAAACATACAAATTAATTACTTCAATCTATATTAGTAGCTTTTGTTCTCCCTTTTTTCTACAAGCTCAAAACGTGTTGCAATGCGACGCGTTTTGAGCTTGTAGATTAGTTATTTTTGCTGCTTTTGTGTAATAGGATGACAAAGTATAGGACATTAATATAGGGAGATAAGAGGTTTCTGCCTGACAGTATATGCAATGTGGCCCTCTGGAGTGAGTGTGGAAATATAGTGGCCCTCTGGAGTGAGTGGGGAAATATAGTGGCCCTCTGGAGTGAGTGGGGAAATATAGTGGCCCTCTGGAGTGAGTGTGGAAATATAGTGGCCCTCTGGAGTGAGTGGGGAAATATAGTGGCCCTCTGGAGTGAGTGTGGAAATATAGTGGCCCTCTGGAGTGAGTGTGGAAATATAGTGGCCCTCTGGAGTGAGTGGGGAAATATAGTGGCCCTCTGGAGTGAGTGGGGAAATATAGTGGCCCTCTGGAGTGAGTGTGGAAATATAGTGGCCCTCTGGAGTGAGTGGGGAAATATAGTGGCCCTCTGGAGTGAGTGTGGAAATATAGTGGCCCTCTGGAGTGAGTGTGGAAATATAGTGGCCCTCTGGAGTGAGTGTGGAAATATAGTGGCCCTCTGGAGTGAGTGGGGAAATATAGTGGCCCTCTGGAGTGAGTGGGGAAATATAGTGGCCCTCTGGAGTGAGTGTGGAAATATAGTGGCCCTCTGGAGTGAGTGGGGAAATATAGTGGCCCTCTGGAGTGAGTGGGGAAATATAGTGGCCCTCTGGAGTGAGTGTGGAAATATAGTGGCCCTCTGGAGTGAGTGGGGAAATATAGTGGCCCTCTGGAGTGAGTGTGGAAATATAGTGGCCCTCTGGAGTGAGTGTGGAAATATAGTGGCCCTCTGGAGTGAGTGGGGAAATATAGTGGCCCTCTGGAGTGAGTGGGGAAATATAGTGGCCCTCTGGAGTGAGTGTGGAAATATAGTGGCCCTCTGGAGTGAGTGGGGAAATATAGTGGCCCTCTGGAGTGAGTGTGGAAATATAGTGGCCCTCTGGAGTGAGTGTGGAAATATAGTGGCCCTCTGGAGTGAGTGTGGAAATATAGTGGCCCTCTGGAGTGAGTGTGGAAATATAGTGGCCCTCTGGAGTGAGTGTGGAAATATAGTGGCCCTCTGGAGTGAGTGGGGAAATATAGTGGCCCTCTGGAGTGAGTGTGGAAATATAGTGGCCCTCTGGAGTGAGTGTGGAAATATAGTGGCCCTCTGGAGTGAGTGTGGAAATATAGTGGCCCTCTGGAGTGAGTGTGGAAATATAGTGGCCCTCTGGAGTGAGTGTGGAAATATAGTGGCCCTCTGGAGTGAGTGTGGAAATATAGTGGCCCTCTGGAGTGAGTGTGGAAATATAGTGGCCCTCTGGAGTGAGTGTGGAAATATAGTGGCCCTCTGGAGTGAGTGTGGAAATATAGTGGCCCTCTGGAGTGAGTGTGGAAATATAGTGGCCCTCTGGAGTGAGTGTGGAAATATAGTGGCTCTCTGGAGTGAGTGGGGAAATATAGTGGCCCTCTGGAGTGAGTGGGGAAATATAGTGGCCCCTCTGGAGTGAGTGGGGAAATATAGTGGCCCCTCTGGAGTGAGTGGGGAAATATAGTGGCCCTCTGGAGTGAGTGGGGAAATATAGTGGCCCTCTGGAGTGAGTGGGGAAATATAGTGGCCCTCTGGAGTGAGTGGGGAAATATAGTGGCCCTCTGGAGTGAGTGTGGAAATATAGTGGCCCTCTGGAGTGAGTGTGGAACTATAGTGGCCCTCTGGAGTGAGTGGGGAAATATAGTGGCCCCTCTGGAGTGAGTGGGGAAATATAGTGGCCCCTCTGGAGTGAGTGGGGAAATATAGTGGCCCCTCTGGAGTGAGTGGGGAAATATAGTGGCCCTCTGGAGTGAGTGGGGAAATATAGTGGCCCTCTGGAGTGAGTGGGGAAATATAGTGGCCCTCTGGAGTGAGTGGGGAAATATAGTGGCCCTCTGGAGTGAGTGTGGAAATATAGTGGCCCTCTGGAGTGAGTGTGGAACTATAGTGGCCCTCTGGAGTGAGTGTGGAAATATAGTGGCCCTCTGGAGTGAGTGTGGAAATATAGTGGCCCTCTGGAGTGAGTGTGGAAATATAGTGGCCCTCTGGAGTGAGTGTGGAACTATAGTGGCCCTCTGGAGTGAGTGTGGAAATATAGTGGCCCTCTGGAGTGAGTGTGGAAATATAGTGGCCCTCTGGAGTGAGTGTGGAAATATAGTGGCCCTCTGGAGTGAGTGTGGAAATATAGTGGCCCTCTGGAGTGAGTGGGGAAATATAGTGGCCCTCTGGAGTGAGTGTGGAAATATAGTGGCCCTCTGGAGTGAGTGTGGAAATATAGTGGCCCTCTGGAGTGAGTGTGGAAATATAGTGGCCCTCTGGAGTGAGTGGGGAAATATAGTGGCCCTCTGGAGTGAGTGTGGAAATATAGTGGCCCTCTGGAGTGAGTGTGGAAATATAGTGGCCCTCTGGAGTGAGTGGGGAAATATAGTGGCCCTCTGGAGTGAGTGTGGAAATATAGTGGCCCTCTGGAGTGAGTGTGGAAATATAGTGGCCCTCTGGAGTGAGTGGGGAAATATAGTGGCCCTCTGGAGTGAGTGTGGAAATATAGTGGCCCTCTGGAGTGAGTGTGGAACTATAGTGGCCCTCTGGAGTGAGTGTGGAAATATAGTGGCCCTCTGGAGTGAGTGTGGAAATATAGTGGCCCTCTGGAGTGAGTGTGGAAATATAGTGGCCCTCTGGAGTGAGTGTGGAACTATAGTGGCCCTCTGGAGTGAGTGTGGAAATATAGTGGCCCTCTGGAGTGAGTGTGGAAATATAGTGGCCCTCTGGAGTGAGTGTGGAAATATAGTGGCCCTCTGGAGTGAGTGTGGAAATATAGTGGCCCTCTGGAGTGAGTGGGGAAATATAGTGGCCCTCTGGAGTGAGTGTGGAAATATAGTGGCCCTCTGGAGTGAGTGTGGAAATATAGTGGCCCTCTGGAGTGAGTGTGGAAATATAGTGGCCCTCTGGAGTGAGTGGGGAAATATAGTGGCCCTCTGGAGTGAGTGTGGAAATATAGTGGCCCTCTGGAGTGAGTGTGGAAATATAGTGGCCCTCTGGAGTGAGTGGGGAAATATAGTGGCCCTCTGGAGTGAGTGTGGAAATATAGTGGCCCTCTGGAGTGAGTGTGGAAATATAGTGGCCCTCTGGAGTGAGTGGGGAAATATAGTGGCCCTCTGAAGTGAGTGGGGAAATATAGTGGCCCTCTGGAGTGAGTGGGGAAATATAGTGGCCCTCTGGAGTGAGTGTGGAAATATAGTGGCCCTCTGGAGTGAGTGTGGAAATATAGTGGCCCTCTGGAGTGAGTGGGGAAATATAGTGGCCCTCTGGAGTGAGTGTGGAAATATAGTGGCCCTCTGGAGTGAGTGTGGAAATATAGTGGCCCTCTGGAGTGAGTGGGGAAATATAGTGGCCCTCTGAAGTGAGTGGGGAAATATAGTGGCCCTCTGGAGTGAGTGGGGAAATATAGTGGCCCTCTGGAGTGAGTGTGGAAATATAGTGGCCCTCTGGAGTGAGTGTGGAAATATAGTGGCCCTCTGGAGTGAGTGGGGAAATATGTGACTAAATTTGACTGAGGGACTGCCATTGGATTTTTTTGAATTTTCGTTTTTTCATGTCATATGAAAGTAGGGAATCATAGCTTCAAATTGACATATTGGTTGTTCAGTTTGGCCCACCAGTTTTGGAGATATGGCTTATAGAGTAATGTCTTGCAGAAAACAGCGAGTTGAGAAAACAGGCTTGAAAGGTTCACTTCTGTGGCCTCTAACATTACACCTAGCTACATGTTTAAGCATTTATTTAATATTTACATGTTGATTTCATCTCTGACACTTATTTCAGACATGTTCTAGTATGTGAAGAGTCTGCCTGTGCTATTAACTTATTTTGAAAAAAAAAAAAAAAAAAAAAAGTTTTTCTCCTCTGGTGAAAAGCTGTAATTTGCGCGATGGCAGTCTCTCAGTCAAATCTGGTCACATATAGTGGCCCTCTGAAGTGAGTGGGGAAATATAGTGGCCCTCTGGAGTGAGTGGGGAAATATAGTGGCCCTCTGGAGTGAGTGGGGAAATATAGTGGCCCTCTGGAGTGAGTGGGGAAATATAGTGGCCCTCTGGAGTGAGTGGGGAAATATAGTGGCCCTCTGGAGTGAGTGTGGAAATATAGTGGCCCTCTGGAGTGAGTGTGGAAATATAGTGGCCCTCTGGAGTGAGTGGGGAAATATAGTGGCCCTCTGAAGTGAGTGGGGAAATATAGTGGCCCTCTGGAGTGAGTGGGGAAATATAGTGGCCCTCTGGAGTGAGTGTGGAAATATAGTGGCCCTCTGGAGTGAGTGTGGAAATATAGTGGCCCTCTGGAGTGAGTGGGGAAATATAGTGGCCCTCTGAAGTGAGTGGGGAAATATAGTGGCCCTCTGGAGTGAGTGGGGAAATATAGTGGCCCTCTGGAGTGAGTGGGGAAATATAGTGGCCCTCTGGAGTGAGTGGGGAAATATAGTGGCCCTCTGGAGTGAGTGGGGAAATATAGTGGCCCTCTGGAGTGAGTGGGGAAATATAGTGGCCCTCTGGAGTGAGTGGGGAAATATAGTGGCCCTCTGGAGTGAGTGGGGAAATATAGTGGCCCTCTGGAGTGAGTGGGGAAATATAGTGGCCCTCTGGAGTGAGTGGGGAAATATAGTGGCCCTCTGGAGTGAGTGGGGAAATATAGTGGCCCTCTGGAGTGAGTGGGGAAATATAGTGGCCCTCTGGAGTGAGTGGGGAAATATAGTGGCCCTCTGGAGTGAGTGGGGAAATATAGTGGCCCTCTGGAGTGAGTGGGGAAATATAGTGGCCCTCTGGAGTGAGTGGGGAAATATAGTGGCCCTCTGGAGTGAGTGGGGAAATATAGTGGCCCTCTGGAGTGAGTGGGGAAATATAGTGGCCCTCTGGAGTCAGTGGGGAAATATAGTGGCCCTCTGGAGTCAGTGGGGAAATATAGTGGCCCTCTGGAGTCAGTGGGGAAATATAGTGGCCCTCTGGAGTCAGTGGGGAAATATAGTGGCCCTCTGGAGTCAGTGGGGAAATATAGTGGCCCTCTGGAGTCAGTGGGGAAATATAGTGGCCCTCTGGAGTCAGTGGGGAAATATAGTGGCCCTCTGGAGTCAGTGGGGAAATATAGTGGCCCTCTGGAGTCAGTGGGGAAATATAGTGGCCCTCTGGAGTCAGTGGGGAAATATAGTGGCCCTCTGGAGTCAGTGGGGAAATATAGTGGCCCTCTGGAGTCAGTGGGGAAATATAGTGGCCCTCTGGAGTCAGTGGGGAAATATAGTGGCCCTCTGGAGTGAGTGGGGAAATATAGTGGCCCTCTGGAGTGAGTGGGGAAAT
Organism: Electrona antarctica; assembly: GCF_951216825.1. Classification (NCBI taxonomy): domain Eukaryota; kingdom Metazoa; phylum Chordata; class Actinopteri; order Myctophiformes; family Myctophidae; genus Electrona; species Electrona antarctica. The sequence goes on along the minus strand of NC_136803.1, from coordinate 4,855,502 downwards.
ATAGTGGCCCTCTGGAGTGAGTGGGGAAATATAGTGGCCCTCTGGAGTGAGTGGGGAAATATAGTGGCCCTCTGGAGTGAGTGGGGAAATATAGTGGCCCTCTGGAGTGAGTGGGGAAATATAGTGGCCCTCTGGAGTGAGTGGGGAAATATAGTGGCCCTCTGGAGTGAGTGGGGAAATATAGTGGCCCTCTGGAGTGAGTGGGGAAATATAGTGGCCCTCTGGAGTGAGTGGGGAAATATAGTGGCCCTCTGGAGTGAGTGGGGAAATATAGTGGCCCTCTGGAGTGAGTGGGGAAATATAGTGGCCCTCTGGAGTGAGTGGGGAAATATAGTGGCCCTCTGGAGTGAGTGGGGAAATATAGTGGCCCTCTGGAGTGAGTGGGGAAATATAGTGGCCCTCTGGAGTGAGTGGGGAAATATAGTGGCCCTCTGGAGTGAGTGGGGAAATATAGTGGCCCTCTGGAGTGAGTGGGGAAATATAGTGGCCCTCTGGAGTGAGTGGGGAAATATAGTGGCCCTCTGGAGTGAGTGGGGAAATATAGTGGCCCTCTGGAGTGAGTGGGGAAATATAGTGGCCCTCTGGAGTGAGTGGGGAAATATAGTGGCCCTCTGGAGTGAGTGGGGAAATATAGTGGCCCTCTGGAGTGAGTGGGGAAATATAGTGGCCCTCTGGAGTGAGTGGGGAAATATAGTGGCCCTCTGGAGTCAGTGGGGAAATATAGTGGTCCTCTGGAGTGAGTGTGGAAATATAGTGGTCCTCTGGAGTGAGTGGGGAAATATAGTGGCCCTCTGGAGTGAGTGTGGAAATATAGTGGTCCTCTGGAGTGAGTGGGGAAATATAGTGGCCCTCTGGAGTGAGTGTGGAAATATAGTGGCTCTCTGGAGTGAGTGGGGAAATATAGTGGTCCTCTGGAGTGAGTGTGGAAATATAGTGGTCCTCTGGAGTGAGTGGGGAAATATAGTGGCCCTCTGGAGTGAGTGGGGAAATATAGTGGCCCTCTGGAGTCAGTGGGGAAATATAGTGGCCCTCTGGAGTCAGTGGGGAAATATAGTGGCCCTCTGGAGTCAGTGGGGAAATATAGTGGCTCTCTGGAGTGAGTGGGGAAATATAGTGGCCCTCTGGAGTCAGTGGGGAAATATAGTGGCCCTCTGGAGTCAGTGGGGAAATATAGTGGCTCTCTGGAGTCAGTGGGGAAATATAGTGGCCCTCTGGAGTCAGTGGGGAAATATAGTGGCTCTCTGGAGTGAGTGGGGAAATATAGTGGCCCTCTGGAGTCAGTGGGGAAATATAGTGGCCCTCTGGAGTCAGTGGGGAAATATAGTGGCTCTCTGGAGTGAGTGGGGAAATATAGTGGCCCTCTGGAGTCAGTGGGGAAATATAGTGGCCCTCTGGAGTCAGTGGGGAAATATAGTGGCTCTCTGGAGTGAGTGGGGAAATATAGTGGCCCTCTGGAGTCAGTGGGGAAATATAGTGGCTCTCTGGAGTGAGTGGGGAAATATAGTGGCCCTCTGGAGTCAGTGGGGAAATATAGTGGCCCTCTGGAGTCAGTGGGGAAATATAGTGGCCCTCTGGAGTCAGTGGGGAAATATAGTGGCCCTCTGGAGTGAGTGGGGAAATATAGTGGCTCTCTCCATCATCACATTTACCAGCTCAGTGGCCTTGTGGTTAGAGTGTCCGCCCTGAGACTGGGAGGTTGGGGTTCAATCCCCGGCCGGGTCATACCAAAGACTCTAAAAATGGGACCCAGTGCCTCCCTGCTTTGCACTCAGCATCAAGGGTTGGATTGGGGGTGAGTCCCTGTGACATACTAGCGTCATGTCCAGGGGGTGTACTTGTACATCAACCTGCCTCACGCTACAGAAACAGGAGATAGGCTCCTGCCCCTATGGGCCTCATGGCTCGGCAAGGCTACTTACTTTACTTCTCCATCATCAAAGTTGCCCACCCCTGATATAGAGCATCAAATAGATTGTCCCTATGATAAGTTACATTATATTAAACCACTTGTTTGTTGAAAGTGGTTAATGCTCTGAGTCTCAGTGGTGTCTACAAACTTTGTTCTCATGTTTATTATGCTATCTTTTTTTTAGACTTAGATAGCATTTGAAACAGACTTATAGCAGGTCATGTAGACAGCACAATAACAGTACAGCATAGTATAATATATATGTATAGCTTATATGTATAGTGTCATTATATATAGATATGTTCTAGTTACGTTCTTAGCTTACGCATGTTTCTTGATAAATGCTGTTTATATATGTGATGTATTCCCATGCTTTTTGTTCTTGCTTAATGTAAATCGCTCTGGATTAAGAGCGTCTGCTAAATGCCTAAATTGTAAATTGTAATTATAACTTTCTCTGCAGCAGCAGCAGCCAGATGTTTCCTCTCTATTCTTTGTCTTTATTACCAGAGCTAGAATCCTCTGCACAACAACACACCCTTTTGTTGTTTCCTTTTGACTTTTTGACCCTTTTGACTTGTTGCGTCTTCTGGTGCTCTTTCTTGGTCTTTGGCTTGCCTTTGTCCTGGCTCTTGCTTGGGGGGAGGATGGGGGGTTGACTGTACCCCCAGGCACAGTCACCTCTTTCCCTTTTATGTTGGCTTTATGTCTTGACTTCTGCCACAGACGCTTTCTCTGTCTTCTGAGCGCGATTGCGTCCAGTGATGGCGTCATGCTCTGTAGTGGGGTGCAACCGGTGCATGTGTTTGGTCCGACGTATTAACAGTCCTACAGTCATGACTCCGACACCCTACCCAAAACCCAACCCTAAACCTAACCTCACAGGAAGCCACGGGTTACTTGTAAACCTGCCACGGGTTACTTGTAACCTGCTGCAGGTTAGTTTTAACCTGCCGCACATGTCGGGAGCCACGGGTGAGCTTTAACCAACGGCCACGGGTTAGTTGTAACCGGCCACGCATGGCGGTGTTGTCGGACTAATGCCCGTCGGATTGTTAGTACGGTATGTCTAACAAACTTAAGCACCCTCTGTAGCGTGCCATGGTCACTGGATCTCAATGTGGGTATACCAGGTACTTGAGGGGGTTCCAGGGTGTCCCTATAAGCGAAATGATTCATATCTCATAAAATTGTGGTCCGTGGCCTAATGCATAACACGTTTTATGTTACAAGGGAACTCACTGCCCACTTTTTTACACTTGGTGAGGCTGACAATCTCCTTGCGTACACTGACAAGTGATTCACAGACACATACAGCCTGACCGAGGTCTCCAGGTTTGTCAAAAGTTATCAGTGACTATTATAGCTTAACCACTACCAAATGCTTTAATGCCTCCTGTTTTCACTACAATTAATATCTTTGTCGAAAATTGCCAGTCTACATACAAGCTTAGCAGCAGCGCATAAGTTAAGCATTACTCACACCTATGTCATTCCGTGATTACCACAGGTTTCTATAGTAAAATATTGCCTACTAGTGTGTGTACCTTTATGTCTCTTGAAGACTAGTCACTTGGATTCTTCTTGTATTCTCCACTACAAGGATGCTGGTCTGCGTAGCTTGCATTCCTGTGCATGGGGAGGGACTACCACAGCAACCAAAACAGATAACTTAACAGTAGGTCGATGATGTCTGAATACATATTATATGTACATCATAACAGTGTGGACAGTCAGTCCTAAAGATACGACGTGACCACAGTTTAACCCATTTTGGGCGGGAACCCCTTTTGGTGTTTTAAACATTATGTTATAATTTAGCTATTGAAAAATAGCTTGATTGATCTACAAGCTCATGAGCTTGTAGATCTGCTATTTTTGAAAATGTGTTAAAATGTGGCGCAAATCATTGAATATATATTTCAGAGTGAACATTTTTAACGAAAATATTGGCTTCTGGGGGTCCCCACAACTACATATTACAATAGAGATAATTCTGGGGGTCCTTGACATGAAAAAGGTTGAGCACCACTGACATAGAAACATAGGTTTTTCAGAAAAATGTTAGGATTTAGAAGCCTTTTTTTATCGACCTCAGTCCAAAATGGGTTAAACACTCGTCATACGGAATGTGTGCTGGCGTAACTATCTGTGAATGTTCACATATACACAGCCCATACTTTCTATAATAGTTTACTTTCATGGTTTACTTTCATGGTATGCCGTAAGTGTGTGATGTTTTGACTGCAAAGTTGAGTGATTGTGTGTTTGTGTGTGCGTTCGTGTTTTACGGCGCTTTGTATGCTTGCAGTTTACGTTGTTGGCATTGGAGTTTCAAGTGGTCCCACTTCTGAATGTGTGTGTGTGTGTGTGTGTGTGTGTGTGTGTGTGTGTGTGTGTGTGTGTGTGTGTGTGTGTGTGTGTGTGTGTGTGTGTGTGTGTGTGTGTGTGTGTGTGTGTGTGTGTGTGTGTGTGTGTGTGTGTGTGTGTCCTGTTGCGCATTCCATCTGTGTATACAATGTACTCTTTAACTGTGATATACTGCGTGTGTATATTATTGTATGTGCATTTGAGTGTCCATGCATGCATGTGTGATTGTGTGTGTCCTCCAGGGACTTGTGTCCCCTAGTGCCCAGCTGTTGGAGTTTAACCCCGATTGGCCATGCCGCAGAGTAGATGATAGGGGGGGTTGGGGGGGGGGGGGGGGGGGGGTGGTCAGGACGTGGTGAACAAAAGGCCTCACCACCAGGAAGGGAACAGGCCCGGGGAGGAAGACCCCGGCCCCGCAGGTCAAAGAGATAAACGCATCGATTAGCGCGCCACCGTGATTATGACTCAAACCTTTATCCAGATTATTTTCTTTTGCTAGATATTGTGATTGCGGCTATTAACCCCGATTAAACAAGGAAACAATACATATTCCATGAGCCGCAGCACATCTTCAATGTGTCCGACAGTGTTTTCAGTCTTTCTAAATATAAATGAAATAATTATCCCTGCATGTACTGTAGCTGTGATGAGAAGCCGCGGGTAGACGGTAGGGCATTAAGCAACTAGTCGACTAGTTTACTAGTAGACTAGTAAATCCACTAGTCAACCTTGTTGGTTTTCCCGATTTTGTAGGCCTCAAGATCAGGTAGACTATAGTCACCAATGTACACAGTTTTTAAATGTACAAATATTTATTTTAACATAATAGGTGGTTAAACAACTAGTCGACTAGTAAACTAGCCAACTAGTCAACTAGTAAAAATCACACCCGTGTGAACTGAGTGGTGCAAGGTCTTATATAGCCTGATCAGCTGTGGTCTGACGTAATGTCAGTGACCATGGTAACCATTCTCTTTTTTTTTGGGTCCCACGTACAGGTACACACACGTACAGGTACACACATACATAGACACAAACATAGATACAGACAAAGCTGGTTGTTGGAGTGGTTTGCACCACTCAAAAATGACTAGAAGTGAATGCCCTAGTAGACGGATATGCACAGTAGTACAGTACAGTCGGTAATGATCATCTGCTCCGAGTGGCGAGAGAGGGATTTAAAAGCCATTCGCTTCATTGCACTCTAAACTAGGGCTGCGGTGCGACTGTTGACCTTGCAGGCAGACGCATGGACCGCATGGACCGCACGATGCGCTGCATCGCCAGCCGTGGTGGAAAGTGGCCAAGTACATTTACTTAACCCACTTTGACCTGACGTCGAAATTTAATTTTTAAAAAACAATCCTGACAGTTTTCTGAAATACCTCATGTTTCTATGCCAGTGGTGCTCAATATTTCATGTCAAGGAGCCCCAGAATTATATGTATTTGGCCTCCAACTCCCATCTGAAAATATGTTGTTCCACAGGGTCCTCCCCCCAGAAGCAAATATTTGAGTTAAAAAAGGTTCGCTCTGAAAGAATATATATTCGAAGTTTTGCACCACATTTTCACGACTTCAAAAATAGCTTTTTTTAATAGCTAAAGTATAACAATGCTTAGAACACCAAAAGGTTGTTTTTTTTCACAATTTTTTATCCTCATTTTTTCACCCAGTGTCAATTATCTAATGTAATCCTGGATGCTACACTTCCTCTGCCAACCTGGGGGGCAGCGGACTGACCTCATGCTTCCTTCTATGCATGAGGGGTCTAGGCTGCTTCTTTTCAAGATGACAGGGGAGAGTTCCCCCTGCCGGACTACCCGCGTGGAAGGAACACGTTATTCCCACCAGTTCCTTTCCCCTCCATCAGACGCCCCGACTGGCAGTTTAGAGACCAGGATTACTGAATGTTTTTTGTGAGGGTACCTACCCTAGGGGACACGGGGGGGAACATGCAAACTCCACATAGAAAGGCCCTTTCGCCAACCCCCGCCTCGGGTATGGGCACTGATGACGCGGAGGAGGGAACACGGCCCCAGCGCCCCCAGCGGGAATCGAACCCAGGACCCTCTAGCTGTGAGGCGACAGCTCTACCGACTGTGCCACCGTGTCCCTCTACAAATGTCTTCTAAATCTGAAAAACTATATCTATCTAACAGTGGTGCTCACACTATTTCATGTCAAGGACCCCCAGAATTATATGTTTTTGGCCGCAGACCCCCATCTCAAAATATGTTGTTCCAGGGACCCCCCAGAAGTAAATATTTGAGTTAAAAACGTTATATATATAAGAATATATTTTACACATTTTCATGATTTTTCAAAAATAGAGCTTGTAGATCTGCTATTTTTCAACAGGTAAAGTTTAAAATAATGGTTAAAGTGGTTAAAAGCTATAAGGTGACACAGTCAGTATTAGTATTTCCAATCTCCAATACGTTTACTTCTACTTTACCCACTACATCTCTGATCACTTTTATGATTATTGTTACAAAACATACATTATCCACTTACGCCCCGTATACATTTCGGCCCGTTTGAAAATAGCTGATCTCTACAAGCGCGCTGCCTATTTTCAAAATAGTTTTATACATTTGAAAACTTATAATGGGACGTTCTGCGTAATGAGTAGCCTTCTTGTACTTTTGTTACTGTTAGTACATTTTGAAGCCAATACGTATTTCTAATATTGCAGTATTGATACTTTTACTGACAAAAATGTGAGTATATTGTCCCACCACTGATCACAAGCACAGGGGTTCAACTCCTCACATGCTGGGAGATTAGGGTCAGTAGTGCAGAGTAGAAGTGGGGGTCGCTCTGACCTGGAATCAGATTAGGGTCAGTAGTGCAGAGTAGAAGTGGGGGTCGCTCTGACCTGGGATCAGGGACGGGCCACCGGTGTATGATCGGCTTACCTTCGTGCCAGGATCCCACCCTCAGCATGTTATATTGTCACCTTTCTGTCGAAACGGCAACGCAAGCCGATTAATGGAAGGAAAACAATAAAGGTTCACACAATATTTGTTTTGGGGATGGGGTGAGCCGGTGGTATGCAGATGCGGGCAGATGCAGGCAGATGTGGGCAGATGCGGAACAAAAAGAGAGAAAGAGGCCACCTTTATTTGGGTAAAACCTCTTTATGTAGCACAGTGTAGCACAGAGGACTGTGCTTTTGTCAAACAGATGGAGCTGTTTCGGTTTCATCTGTGCTTTGCTGGGTAAGGTGGCGGCCATTTTTAGAGCATACATGTACTTCATCTCTCTAATGCTCCACGTATCTCCTGCTCCCTTTCTCTCTTGCCCTGCCTCTTGTAGTCTCTCTCTCTCTCGCTCACTCTCTACATCGCCCCCTCTCTCTTTCCCTCACGATCACTCGCACTCCAACTCTTCTGGGAATCTACCCACAATGCACTGTGAGGACATTGCCCCCATAATGAATGCAGAGCGTCTAAATGTGAATCTGGCCCTCGGCGGAGGACCAGGCCGGCCGCTGAAATATTCACACAGGCTTTATTAAAGCTTATTTTAAGAGACCAGATGTACTGTGTGTGTTAGAAGCCATGATGGAACATCAGGTTATTTGTGCCATTGTGGCCAGCGCAGTTTACGGCAAATCATAAAGCTGTCTGATCACTAAGTGACACATCATTTAGAATCATCTGGCAGCCGGTGTGTGACTCTCGTAAAGCCTGAGTTATGTTTGGTGGAGGCGTGGGCGCATCATCTCATGCTTCACAAATCGCAGGTCTATACGCTCACGTTGCATCGCAGCGCAAACCCGTTGTGAGCTTGTAGATCTGCTGTTTTAGCTGCGCAACGTCGCCGTGAAACCAACCATCAGTCAGGCTTACATATAAATGCGACTTGAGATACATTCAGAGGTGGTTTCAAATCTGATTCGAATCTTGATTTCAGGAGATCTGTCTCAGACTGAACGCAGTAACCTGATCTGAATCTGATTCCATGTGACTTGTTTGTGTTTAGACTTATTTAAACAAATCAGATTCCAATCTGGATGTGGCACAGATCTGATTGAGGCTGGATTCGACTGTCAGTCTGAACACACAGATCTGTGACAGATCCGATCTGGTCACTTGCAAACGCAGTGTGAACGGTCGGGGCCAAAATATCAGATTTGAGAAATAAATCAGATTTGAATCAAGATTTGACTGGATCCGACTGCAGTCTAAATGGGGCCTTCAAAAAACTCTCTTTCTCCCTCGTTTTAGACAGATGGAGCTTCCCTTTGAGAAGACTAAATCACCTCGTTCTTGAATGAACACGCTCTATTGATCAGCAGATTCGTTGACTCAATTCTTGTCAAATACATTTCAATAGTGAAAGCTAGTGGTCCGTGGTTCGTTATTTAAAACCTCCCTAGCTCAACACAGGCCGTGTTTTCAGTACTTGAGGCATCCCTGGCTCCTTATTGAATGGTCGGCTTTTAGTTTTGTATTCTGTGGGTTCTGTTCAAAGTTCAGTGGGGCAGGAAAGGTTCACTGCTGTCGTATTTGTGCACGTGAGAATGTGTGCCTTAAGAGTTGAGTAGTAAGTGTGTATACATGGGCATACATGTCTGTGTGCATTTGCAAATGTGCGGGTGAAGAATAGGGTGTGTGTGTGTGTGTGTGTGTGTGTGTGTGTGTGTGTGTGTGTGTGTGTGTGTGTGTGTGTGTGTGTGTGTGTGTGTGTGTGTGTGTGTGTGTGTGTGTGTGTGTGTGTGTCTCTGATGGTCTACTCTGCCACTGAACTGGGTCGTGGGTAACGCGTTTCCATGGCAACTGCTATTCGCCGGGCCCCGGGGCCAAGAAATGCTTTTCGCTTCTTTTTTTGTACACTCTCCTCCTTCCTCTGTTCTTCCTCTTTCCTCTCTTCCTCTCCTCCTTCCTCTGTTCTGTTCTTCCTCTTTCCTCTCCTCCTCTCCTCCTTCCTCTGTTCTGTTCTTCCTCTTTCGCTCCGTTCCGTTCTGCTTCTTCTTCTTTTTTCTCTCTCCTCTTTTAAATTCCTTCATTTCATCATCACTCCGTTTGCCGTTCTCTTGGGGGGCGATTACTCGTCCCTTCGTTGCTTCCCATCTTCGTTTCTTTCTTTCTGTCGTTCTCTCTTTCTTCTCACCCGCCATTCTCGCCCCCCTCTTTCTCAGTCTCTCCCTCTGTCAGTGTCAGCCACTGTGTCCATCCATGCATCCTCTCCCTCTATTTCTTGCATTTTGTCAGTGAAAAAAGGTAGTCGATGAACATTTTTCGTCATAGTTTAACCCATTTGTTTTCTACATCCTGACAGTTTTCTGAAAAAGCTATGTTTCTATGTCAGTCGTTCTTCGATTTTTCAAAAATAGCAGACCTACAAGCTCGTAGCGCGCCACTCGGTGGCGCGCTATGAGCTTGTAGATCTGCTATTTTTCAATAGCTAAAGCATATAACATAATGCTAACACCAAAAGGGGTTCCCGCCCCAAAATGGGTTAAAGGCTCATACATAGTCTGGATTTTCGGTGGTGAGGTGACCACCGAACTACAACATGACGTCACGAGCCGCGGTGAAGAGCAAACCACCGCCACCGCTCCAGCCCTTCTCTCTGTTTTATACTCACCACCGCTCAACGTTATTTCAGCTCCGGTGGTCACCTCACCACCAGAGCAGTGGTCACCTCACCACCGAAGATCCAGACTATGAATGAACCTTTAGTCGACGAAATCAACACTGCTTTCTTGTACCCCCTTTTTCCAACCCTTTTCTATGCCCCCCCCCCCCCCCCTCACTAGGGTTGTCACAATTATTACAATTCTAATATAATCATCCTCTAATTTTAGGTAATCGCAGTGATTTAGTCAATATTGTTTCCATGTTGAAAGATGCTCATACATAAAATGCAGAAATAGCTGATCTACAAGCTTAAAGTGACGCGGTTTAAGTTTGTAGATCAGCTATTTCTGGTGTTTTTTTTTTTTTTACCTTTTTTAAAGTATAACATTTATAAAAAATGCCAGTAATTTCTTGGTAGCCCATATTTCAGTCCTGTGCACTTTTTCATTACGAAAACAGAAATGCAATTTCTATTGCCAACAAAAACACAATTAAATCGTTAATCGCAATTATTTGCGTGACAATTGATCGTCAACTTAACCCATTTTGGGCGGGAACCCCTTTTGGTGTTAGCATTATGTTATGCTTTAGCTATTGAAAAATAGCAGATCTACAAGGCTTGTAGGTCTGCTATTTTTGAAAAATCGAAGAACGACTGACATAGAAACATAGCTTTTTCAGAAAAGTGTCAGGATGTAGAAGACATTTTTAGAATCTGATCTCAGGTCAAAATGGGTTAAATGTGTAATCGTGACAGCCCTATACCCCCCACTCTCTGTCTTACAGCTCCCGTTCACATACAGCATTATTTTTTATTGAGCAGTGTTTGGGTCGTTCAGACCTTCATCAGGCGGTCGGTGTGCATGAGGACTTTTATTCCTCTGTTCTTTCTGCCACTCCCTCCTCGAGCCGACATGCTACTCCTTTCCCTTTCTCTCATGCGACAAAGACCCTGTATTTCCAGACAAATAGTTGACACAGCCGTTCAATGAAGTATGAATTGTCTATTATGCCCCCCCCCTCTCTCTCTCTAGCCCATTTTGGCCTGACCTCAAAATAATAAAAAAACATCTTCTAAATCCTCCAGTTTTCTGAAATAAATATTTTCACGATTTTTCAAAAATAGCAGACCTACAAGCTCGTAGGGCGCCACTCGGTGGCGCGCTATGAGCTTGTAGATCTGCTATTTTTGAGTGGTGTAAACCACTCCAACAACTGGCTTTGTACCCGTGTTTGTTCGTACCAAAAAAATGAGCATGGTTGCTATGGTTGCTATGGACATTACGTCAGACCACAGCTGATCAGGCTATATAAGACCTCACACCACTCAGTTCACACGGGTGTGAATTTTCAATAGGTAAAGTATAGCATAATGCTTAAAACACCAAAAGGGGTTCCCGCCCAGAATGGGCTAGTCTACCCCTCTATATCCACCTCCGTATGGCTGTGTTTCTCATCTTCTTTCTTGTGCTGTCTTCTTCTCTCTTCCCACTCCTTCCTCCACGCCACGGTCTATCTCTCCCACTCCTGTGAGTCTGTCTTTGCCATCACTGAGAGGTGGGTGGCTGTCACTGAAACAGCTAAACCGCTGTGCTTGGAAAGTGTTGTCTTTCGCAAAGGAGCCTCCATGGCATGAGCGGAGAATGGAAGAAAGAAAAATCACACCCATGTGAAGTGAGGGGAGCTCTTATCATTCATGCATACATCATCATACAATACATCATCTCATTCTGGCCAATCACAATTTGCATCCTCACTTTTCCATCTTCACTTTTCTGCTCTTACTTTTATCTTCAATATGTACTTTGCTCAGCCAATCACAAGCCAATGTTTGTGTTTACACAAACCTGGAAAGCTAGGCATACCCCTAAAACAATAGGAATGGATGTCTATTGTGTTTCTCGCCCCCTGCTTCCCTCGTCACTGTGTGATTGTCATGTTCCTTTATCATGTGATGGGTGTGTTCTCCCTGTTGTTGTTCTAACAACAACAGGGAGTGTTGGTGTGTTGGCGTGTTTGGTCTGCCTGGTCCTTTGTGAGTTTTGTTAATAAACTCCATTGCATTTGAGATCCTCTGCATTTGGGTCCTAAACGTCCTGCCTCGCATTGTGACAATTATGTAGCCTGCAGAGAATCAACAGCAATGTGTATCAAGTCAACCAATACATACAATATATGGTATCTATCACCAGCGATGTGCATATACTGTAGTAGGAATTAACGTGCAGATTCAACAGTAATGTGTATATCGGCAATAGGATAGATTCAACAGTAATGTGTATATCGGCAATAGGATAGATTCAACAGTAATGTGTATATCGGCAATAGGATAGATTCAACAGTAATGTGTATATCGGCAATAGGATAGATTCAACAGTAATGTGTATATCGGCAATAGGATAGATTCAACAGTAATGTGTATATCGGCAATAGGATAGATTCAACAGTAATGTGTATATCGGCAATAGGATAGATTCAACAGTAATGTGTATATCGGCAATAGGATAGATTCAACAGTAATGTGTCGATCTGCATTGAATGGAGTGAGCACTATAATAAAGAAATGCTAACAGCAGATAGTCTGAGCAGGCTTAAGCAGGCCTCCGCTTAAAATAGAGTGCATCCATGAGCCACAGAGCCAGAGTGAGTCCATGAGCCACAGAGCCAGGGTGAGCGAGCAGGATTCACTCAGCATTAATCCAGTGATGCTGGGAAGGCATTTCTCCAACATTGCATTGTCAGGGACTGGCTTGGCTTGCATGCGGTGGCAGTTTGACCAGGGGACAGGGACTGGCTTGATGCGGTGGCAGTTTCAGTTAAAACCAGTACTTTAGGGACTGGCTTGATGCGGTGGCAGTTTCAGTTAAAACCAGTACTTTAGGGACTGGCTTGATGCGGTGGCAGTTTCAGTTAAAACCAGTACTTTAGGGACTGGCTTGATGCGGTGGCAGTTTCAGTTAAAACCAGTACTTTAGGGACTGGCTTGATGCGGTGGCAGTTTCAGTTAAAACCAGTACTTTAGGGACTGGCTTGATGCGGTGGCAGTTTCAGTTAAAACCAGTACTTTAGGGACTGGCTTGATGCGGTGGCAGTTTCAGTTAAAACCAGTACTTTAGGGACTGGCTTGCATGCGGTGGCAGTTTCAGTTAAAACCAGTACTTTAGGGACTGGCTTGCATGCGGTGGCAGTTTCAGTTAAAACCAGTACTTTAGGGACTGGCTTGCATGCGGTGGCAGTTTGAGTTAAAACCAGTACTTTAGGGACTGGCTTGATGCGGTGGCAGTTTGAGTTAAAACCAGTACTTTAATAGAAAACACTTACACTCACCATTAAACACTAAAGGCAAGCAACATGCTAACAGACCCTTATTATTAAAAGAAAACACCAAGTCGGTGAACCAAAGAAACTGCTATTGGAGTCCATATTAGTCAAATAAAAAAAGTACTACTATGTGACTAATACAATGCTGGACTAGACTAATGGTGTAAAACAGAATGCCTTTGCCGAGCTACAGCAACTTACTGACACTATAGAACTGTGAATTCCTATTCCTATTATTACGTTGCCAGCAGCCAATAATAGTGACATTTTTGAGTGAACAGGTAAGTCAGTTAGAATAACAGGTAACGGTGGACAGTGACGCGAGGCATTTGTTCTTGGCTCCGGCTTCTGACATTACATCACGACAGGAGAATGGCAAAGTGTCCACGGCTTCAGCAATGCACTCCAGCAGCTGGTGTCATTTTTCACCTCGGGCTTGCAGGGACAGGAGTGGGTGTGTGTGTGTGTGTGTGTGTGTGTGAAGGGGGGGGGGGGGGGGGTGGGGGTGGTTAGAGATAGAGAGAGAGAGAGAGAGAGATGCAGCGAGATAGGGCGAGGCAAAGTGAGAGTGATGGTCCGACCCCGCTGCATCTCCTAAATCCTACAGTAATGAATAGACCATTGATTTCCATTAGGGGCCGGCTGGCCCGCTCTGACCGCCCTCGACTGTCACCGCTCTCCATTAACTCCCTTTAAACTGTGCCTGATAAACAGTCAGCATGCGTTGCATTGCCGCGGGGGGGGGATACCGACTGGATGACAGATGTCTCCCGGCCTCTCTGTTTTTAAAAAAGGGAGAAATGTGCATGGTCGCTGGGAGGCGGTTAGAAAGGGAGAAATGTGTGCGGTCGCTGGAGGGCTGTTTAAAACATCTGACAGTCTGGCTGATGCTTTGATCCGAGGTCGCCTACAGTGTCACCACTGAGTGCATGCATGAAACATGAACTTGTGCAAAAGTTCATGACATGGTAATGGTATGTATTCCCATTCAGATATTCAGGGGAAAATATTCTTAATCTTATACCAAGTACATTTTGGTATTCGGTCTTGAAATTATGTTGTTAACCCATTTTGGGCGGGAACCCCTTTTGGTGTTAGCATTATGTTATGCTTTAGCTATTGAAAAATAGCAGATCTACAAGCTCATAGGTCTGCTATTTTTGAAAAATCGAAGAACGATTAACATAGAAACATAGCTTTTTCAGAAAACTGTCAGGATGTGTAAGACATTTTTAGAATCTGAGTACAATGTATGTATTTGCAATACAGTGGAATAACCATTTGTTCTCAATGCGGTTGTACTTGTTTCAGTGACTATGGCCGATGATGCCCAGTGGGAGAGACGTCTGTTGGGGAACAGTGGCTGTTGTACCATTGCCCTTTTTTCCTTTCATTTTTTACCGCTCTGAAAGAATATATATTCAAAGATTTGTGCCGCATTTTTATGATTTAAAAAAAAATAGCAGACCTACAAGTTCATAGCGCGCCACCAGTGGCGCGCTATGAGCTTGTAGATCTGCTATTTTTCAATAGCTAAAGTATTTAGTATATAGCTAAAGTATACCAAAAGGGGTTCCCACCCAGAATGGGTTAAAAATGTAATTTTAGATTTTAGCTATATTTGTAGCAACAATTTTTCTCCCCGGAAAAGTCTTTAAAAAGATTTAAAACAGTGGTTTTCAAAAATGTACAAGCTCACAGAGCTTTGTGCCGTGCTGCGAGCTTGTACATCTGCTATTTTTTCATTTTATTTAATTTTTTTATTTACAGATTTATTTTTTTATTCAGACAAAACAAAATCAACAGTTTTGTAATTTATTTAACTAAAATAATGTGAAGTCATTATAAATGTCTGCCTCAGCCAACAATAATAGTCTTATTGTGTGTACCGTTTGGCTAGGGATGTGTGTGATCACTTCCTGGGTGGCTGTCCTCCCATTCATCAAAAGCCTCCATTAAAACAGCTTCATCGCCGTCCTCATCCTCAGTGAATGACCTCTGGAACATCTCTGTGATGGTCCTCTGCTTAGTGTCCTTGGAATGGAAGCTGGCATTTTCTGCATTCTCTGACAAGTTTGCCTCAGACAGGCCCACCTGCCCCAAGACGTTCATCTTCCTCTGAATCATGGGCCACAGGTACTCGTCAGCCGTTCCTTTGGCCACCAGGTAATGAATATCCACGTTGCTGGTCTGCCCAATGCGGTGCACTCTATCCTCGGCCTGAATGAGGACCCCTGGGTTCCAAAAGAGCTCAGCGAAAACCACCAGGTCAGCAGAGTGCAGGGTCAGACCCATGTTGG
Source organism: Electrona antarctica (assembly GCF_951216825.1). Classification (NCBI taxonomy): domain Eukaryota; kingdom Metazoa; phylum Chordata; class Actinopteri; order Myctophiformes; family Myctophidae; genus Electrona; species Electrona antarctica. Next base: position 4,840,011 of record NC_136803.1, on the reverse strand, counting down.
CTGCCGTGATGGATAGCACGGCCACACGACTGTTTCCACAATACTGGAACTTCTCGCACAGCTGCTGCCGATCCGCCGACGGAGTGGTCCCGTCGATGCGGATGTATCCGACGTTCCTCTTTACCAGTTCACGTGTGATGTTGTCCAGGATGATCTTATGATGGGCAAAAACAAGAAACTTCTCCCTTCCACACTCCACCATGTCTATGACGTACTCCGCTATGGCTTGCATCTTTGCTTCCGCCGTGTGGTTATAGAAGACGAGGAGGGCCTCCTTCTCTTTCGTCTTATTGTCGTGTCCCTTGGCCAGCTCCTTAGCTGCTGCTGATAGGGCAGCCTTGGTGCGTGCGTTTACTCCATCTATGGTCACCATGACCACTTTGCGCTGCTTGGCGGGTAGCTGGGAGAGAACTTGGGACTTGAGGCGGCGAAGCATTAGACACTCGTCCAGCAACAGCTTCAGCTCCCCGAGGTTAGACGAGCCCGAGTAGTCCCAGCCCCAGGGCAACAGTTTGGCACTGCAGTAGCGCACCCCAAATTCATGAAAGCGTGGGAAGAGGGTCGGTTTGACGGCCAGGATCTGCGTGTAGAGCTCAGAGGGTCTGGACAATGCAGGAGTACCAGATAGAAGGATCACTCTCTTCGCTGCCTTTAGTAGTGGCAATGTTGCTTTACAGCGGGCAGTCTTCATGTTCTTCAGAAAGTGGGACTCGTCCATGATGAGAACATTAAAGGGATTGGTTGTCTGCTGCTTGTCCATCCTGCTGAGGAGATCATAGCTGATGATGTTGACCAAACCGGCACGCAGCTTGTCCTTGGCCTTCACCACCACATTGATGCTCTCTGGACTCACTGAGGGAAGCCACCGTCTGAAGGCCTCTGCCCAGGTGAATCGCACGGAGGAGGGAGCCACAACCAGTAACGGCCACTCCTTCTTGTAGTAGGCTGCGATGCAGATGGCCTGCACCGTCTTCCCCAGCCCCATGTCATCAGCCAGGAGGAGGCGGCCATCCTTAGACACTGCAAAATTGACTCCCTCCCTCTGGAAGGGCATGAGGCTGCGTGTGAGTGAGGGGTCGATGCTGGAGAGGTCTGCCTCGGGGACCTCTAACGACCTGGCTCGAGTCCCATTGAAACTGGCTGCAAAAGCCTGGATGACCGCCCTGGGCAGAGGCTCCACCGTCACTGCCACAATCCCACTGAGGACATCCATGAGACTGTTGTAATCCTCCAATGAAAAGCTCCACTTCCTCGTCTTCATGTCATAGCTTTTGGATGGCATCTGCTTGAAAGCTGCTATGGCATCGACGTGGTAGCCAATGTCAACTTTGAATTGGGTTGGAGACACCAGACTGCACTGACCCTGGACAGTGGCTCCAGGTTTCTGCCAGCCACCCTTATCGCCCTCCTCCACACCCTCCAGAGGTTTTACGGCGACTGATGAGATTGAGCCAGCTTCTTCCATTAGCCGCTGATAATCCTCCATATCAAAGTTCCACATTTTTGTTGCAGGGTCATAATTCTTGGACGGGATGGCTTTAAACAGGCCAATAAGCTCTGCATGGTAGCCCACTTCTATTCTGAAGCGGCCCTGGTCGTGAGGCACACACTTCCCTCTCACAGCGATGGCAGGCTTCGTAGCAGGTACAGCAGTCAATGTTGAAAGCTTTGAGGAATGCTGTGCCCTGGGACTTTGGGCAGGTTTAGCATTTTCTTGTTTGTAGAATGCAGAGCTACTGGATGTAATAGGGATCTTCACATGTTGTTTTTTTCTCTGAGGAAGAGTGTCTATAGTTTTTATCTTTCTCGAAACAGGGTTACTCTGTTCACTTTGCTTCCATACACCAGAGCACAGCTGCTGGGGCTTGTTTTGGTTTTGGGGGTTTGGGCTCCGTGAGATCCTTTTGAAAGGAGGAACAAACTCCCCTGGTTCAGACGTTGAAGCAGAAACTGGTCCTCTTTGATGAGAGGAGTCAAGATAAGCTGGCACATTCTGGTTTGAGTATTCTGGGGTACTGTCGGACCCTGTTGATCTTTTCTGACTGGTGTTGTTGACAGTCTGATGATCAAGTATTTGGGCTCTTCTCTCTAAAGCTTTATGTCTATTTTCCTCAATTTTTCGCTTCTGTTCGTCAGTCAACTGAGTGGACATTATTGAATTATTGCTGTGTAACATTCAGTTAATGTTTTGGTGAAAATCTAAATCTGAATGCCAGCAGTAAAAGTGCAGAAAAGTCTTCAGCCAAACATTTTACAAACATTGCCACAACTGCACATCTCAGACGTCCTTTGAAACAATGTTGTCACGCTGGGCCAGTCTGAGGAGGGACTCGTCGGCCTCGCCCATTCTACGGATGTCGCCACAAATGGCGTAGGTCTGGTACTGGCCGTTGAAGCGGCCGGTCACCTTGTCGACGTCAGCGATGTTGATCTGGATAGAGGCGTGGTCCTTGGCTGCGATGATCCTGTTGCTGGCGGAGCATTTACGTGGCACGTACAGGTCCACAGAGTCACCAGCGTCGTTGTGCATGTTTAAAGATGTGACTTGTCGATCTCCCAAAGAATCAATTTATGACAAATGACAGATGGAAAAGTTGCCGTTGTGAACTCATTGTTATAGTACTTGAAGACTATGATGTCATTATTATGTCAGTCATAATAATGACTTCAGGGTTCTCCATATATGGGCAATGAAAGGCATTATCATAGTACGAGTAGGAAGGCCAACCTATGATGCCAGTACTGTTATTGAATCATATTGATGACATCAGGGCCATATATGGATCTCCATATATGGAATCAGAGGAGCACACTACACATAGACAGACCGAAAGATATCAGAGATTTGTGGATTTTCGGCTCTGGACAACCGCTGATCTGACTGACTTCTCAATCAGCCTAACTTGTGTCCTCTGTGATGCACACATGCCAGGTTTGAAGTTGATCTACTGTAAGCTCACAAGTTTGTATATTGGCCATGCTTGAGCGGTGCTAACCGCTCAAGAACAGCCGTGTGTGTACGGTATGTCTGTTTGAGCACGACCTATTGACCCCTGCACTGAGCACACTGAGCAGTGGCATTTGGGTCACACACACGCACACGCGCACACGCACACGCACACGCATGCACACACACACACACACACACACACACACACACACACACACACACACACACACACACACACACACACACACACACACACACACACACACACACACACACACGCATGCATGCACACACACACACACACACACACACACAACACAACACAACACAACACAACACAACACAACACAACACAACACAACGCACACACAGGGTCAATGGGTCATGCATGGAGGAGGGGTAATTACAACCCAGTGCTTAAGTCAACAACTGTGCTTGACTCCAACGCACCGCTCACTTCACATTAGGTGTGATTTTTGAATGGCGCTCCTATGCCCAGCTTGTGTAAACACCAACATTGGCTTGTGATTGGCTGATCACCCCATAGCGATGATTTGATTGGCTGAGCAAAGTACATATTGAAGATAAACGTGAGGGCAGAGAAGTGAAGACGGAAAAGTGAGGACGCAAATTGTGATTGATATACTTTTGCACAACACTGTCATCATCATCATCATCATCATCATCATCATCATCATCATCATCATCATCATATCATCATCATCATCATATCATCATCATCATCATCATCATCATCATCATATCATCATATCATCATCATCATCATCATCATCATATCATCATATCATCATCATACTATAATTAAGCCAATGTCTGTCTGTCTGAATGAATGAATGAATGTGTGTCAGAAACACTGCCGTAGATCCTCACTGCCTGCACCAATCACTCCCACTTTTCACACAGGCATTGACCATAATAATATGGAGGTCTTAACGAAGCCCTTTTTTTCCATTTAACAAATTATAGATTAATAATGAATTTATTTGTGAATTAAAACACACCCAGGGCGCAGTACCCCCCACGTCCACAAGGCAATATCTCACAACGTGTAAGGGCTAGTAATTATAACAAAGTGTAATAGGGTGATGATTCATGAAAAAAGTATAAAATAAAAATGGTCCGTCCGTTCCCTAGGCCTACACTAGTACAGATCCGGACTACATCACTTCCGGCTCGGGCAGAAGTGACCCTTCTTCTATGCTTATTTCGCGGATTTCTCTGGCACTAGCGCCACAATCTCTGGGCAGTAACCAGTAATGTGTTAACCGGCTCCAGTAGAGCACACTGGCTCCATTGCATCGTCTTGATAAGTAACCTACTGGTTGATATCGGTTTATAACGTTCGAAGCGGGTGCACACAGTACAGCTTATTTTTGTTTATTATTTTTTATTGATACAATGACAATGAGACATGAAGGGGGGCGAGAGAGAAAGGGGGGTGGGATATGGCACGCCATAAAGCAACTCGCCTCATGGTATGCTGTCTTACTCTGTGTTCCACCGGGGGGCGCCCTATTGCTGATTATTTATAGTGATGTAATCTCAGCTTCATATCACGGGAGCTTACAGTATGAGGAGTTCATTCAGCACCCGAAACTGTGTGTGTGTGTGTGTGTGTGTGTGTGTGTGTGTGTGTGTGTGTGTGTGTGTGTGTGTGTGTGTGTGTGTGTTGAATATTGAATATTGTATTAGGCAACATATAAATGCAAACAGCACAATGTACAGTCAGGCATTTTTTTTTGTCCGAAAAAGGACTTCACCGAAGAAAGACCTTGCGGCCTTGTTTCCATTCGGGTCCCATCCACTCACACATGACATGAATGTGTGTGTGTGTGTGTGTGCGTGCTTTTCGTGCGTGCGTGCGTGCGTGCGTGCGTGCGTGCGTGCGTGCGTGCGTGCGTGCGTGCGTGCGGTTTGGCCGACACAGCCCCAGAGGCACAGGACTTAACTTAACTGGAAATCGCTTAACCTCGTCGCCTGTCACAATCAATTGATTAGGTTTTGTGCTTGACGCGTGCGGTCACGATGAGGTCCTAGTGCCTGCCTGCGCCACGATGAGGTCCCAGCGCCTGCCCTGCATGGATTCTCATGAGGCTGGACGGAAGGGACTTAACTCACGAGATCCGTACTGTGATACAGATATACAAAATGACAGCCACTACTGACCTGTCTGTGGTTCAGATGGGCCTGTGTAGATTCAGAGACCAGAGTCCTGCAACGGGTCGGGTACCCGCGGATACCCCGCGGGTACCCGAGTTTGAGTTAGGGTGAAAACGGGTTGGGAAAATATACTTTTATAAGTTAACGGGTGCGGGGACGGGCGGAACACGACGAAACACGGGCGGGTAACATTTTAATCAGAGCACACTGCAGGATGTTATATAAACTGCAGCTGGGTGCTTCTCAACAGCGGAGACGAGACAAGTTAAGTCTGTCACATGCCCAAGGAATCGCCAGTGATGTCACATCACTGCCGATTCCTTCATAATGGCTGTTCTGTTTCTGCTGCCGTGTTACGTCCGTGTTGCATAGCAGTGACATCACAGCCGAATCCTTGCATCCTTATCGTAGCATTTCACGTGTTGTGATTATCACTATACGAGCTGTAGCCTGTAGCCTATTTTTGTCACCTCGCACTAATGAAACACCAAGGGATTATAATGTCAACATTCAAGTACAAGGTGTAAACTAACCCAGGTGTGGTAATGCGTCACCCTGAGATCAGATTCTAAAAATGTCTTCTACATCCTGACAGTTTTCTGAAAAAGCTATGTTTCTATGTCAGTCGTTCTTTGATTTTTCAAAAATAGCAGACCTACAAGCTCGTAGCGCGCCACTCGGTGGCGCGCTATGAGCTTGTAGATCTGCTATTTTTCAATAGCTAAATCATAACATAATGCTAACACCAAAAGGGGATCCCGCCCCAAAATAGGTTAACTAAAGTCCTATCCTTAATATATAACGCCATTTAGGTCGAAATCATGATATAACTCTATGTTGTGATAATAATATAGCAGCAGTAGCCTCAGTCAACTGTCTTCCGTGTGCAACGCGACACACCACTGCCGACCGTCCGTCCACCACCACCACCACATCACATGCGTTGTTGGATGAAATAAAGTGAAAGATATCGAGTGGTGATGGTGATACAAACGGGTAACGGGGCAGGCAACGGGTACATTTTTTGACGGGTGGGGCGGATCTGGTTTCGATTTTTATATAATCACGGGTAACGGGGCGTGTCACGGAACTGATTATTTACGGGCGGGCGGGGTCAGGTTTCAAAAATAGGACCCGTGCAGGAGTCCTGGCTCCTTTAACCCATTTTGGGCGGGAACCCCTTTTGGTGTTTTAAACATTATGTTATGCTTTAGCTATTGAAAAATAGCAGATCTACAAGCTCATAGCGCGCCACCGAGTGGCGCGCTACGAGCTTGTAGGTCTGCTATTTTTTTTAAATCGTGAAAATATATTTCCCAAAGGGGTAAAGGCCCCTATTTTTCTACCGTTTTTCTTCTTCTGCCACTTTTTGCAGTTCTGGCAGTTCTGTGCTGTCGCTTTACACGACATTCGGTCAAGAACTGAAGCTCACAGTCATTCGTCAAAGGACCTCTGACCTTTAGATCTTCCAATTTCTGTATATGATTGTATGAATTATATGATCCATTATAATCCACTCCTGGGATTTTCAAAGCCTGGTTAACCACTGCGGGAGTACAGCATTGACAGACAACCCCTTCAGCCAATTGTGATTTTTAAGTGGTGCAACCACTTCCTTAAGTAGCTTTGTGTGTGCCTGGCTGGCTGGCTGGCTGGCTGGCTACCTGTGTCTGAGCAAGGAAATTGCATTTGGTTGGTTTTCAAAACCAAGTGTCACTGTTGTGCAGCCTAACACACACATACTTACACACATACTATTAACTGTATGATTCCAGGTGTATCAGTACAGTACAGTACAGTACAGTACAGTACAGTACAGTACAGTACAGTACAGTACAGTACAGTACAGTACAGTACAGTACAGTACAGGGACCCCTGGGGACCCCCACACGATAACTCTGTCATTTCTCGACCGTTTGATGTTCCGGAGTTGCACCACTTACTTCACACAGGTGTGATTTTTTTCTTCCTATGCCCAGCTTTGTGTGTTTGTGTGTACCACATAGTGACGATTTGATTGGCTGAGCACAGAATGTACACATTTGTGATGATTCGATTGGCTGAGTTCGCCAATTGTGATTGGCCGGAATGACGGATGTTTTATGATGATGTATGATGATAAGAGTGCCTCCTTCACTTCAAACAAGTGTGATTTCTCAGGGCCTCCTATGGCCAGCTTTGTCTGTTTGAGTGAACACAAACACGACGAATTGAATGGCTGATCACCCCATAGCGATGATTTGATTGGTTGAGCAACGTACATATAGAGGGTATGCGCATGCTTAAAGTGAATGGCACATCGAGTGGCAAATCGAGTGGCAAAGCAACAGGCAAAGTGAGTTTAACATTGTTTAATGTCGTTTAATGCAATAAGATAGGACTTTTCTGTTTGGATGCATGGTCTGTCAAGGCCAGAAAGTAGTTTTTTGCCACTCAGTAGGCGTTCCTGCATAACTTCCGGGTTTGATGATGATGTCATGCGCATACCCTCTATTGAGCACAAAAGTGATTGGCGCCAAAAGTGATTGGCCGGAATGACATTTGTGATTATTTGATTGGATGAGCACGGAATGTGATCTATGATGATGTCAATGATTTTCAAAACATTTCGAAATGTTCATCTACGTCTGCAGACAGAGGCTATGGCTGTGTGGGGGTCCTTCGCATGGAGACAGAGGCTATGGCTGTGTGGGGGTCCTTCGCATGGAGAGGTTTGGGACCCCCTGTCCTAATGGATTTTGTTTCTTCTTCTTAACCCAAGCAAGTTCAGTGTCAGACCTGATGGTGCATTTATTGCGAACGCAGTGAGCATTTACTATGAGACCCAGCAGATCACGTCTGTGTGTCTGTCTGTGTGTCTGTGTGTGTGTGTGTCACGCTGTAACACCACCCGCCCACCACCAGAGGGCGCAGCTGTATCACACACAAAAACACACACACACATGCACGCACACACACACACACACACGCGCGCGCACGCACGCGCGCACACACACACACACACAAAAAACTTAACTTAAAAAAAAACTTAACTTAAAAAAAAACTTAACTTAAAAAAAAAACTTAAAAAGGAAAAACGCACACACAAAAAACCTAACTTAAAAAAAAACTTAACTTAAAAAAAAAACGTAAAAAGGAAAAACGCACACAAAAAACTTAACTTAAAAAAAAACTTAACTTAAAAAAAAACTTAACTTAAAAAAAAAACTTAAAAAGGAAAAACGCACACACACGAAAAACTTAACTTAAAAAAAAACTTTACTTAAAAAAAAACTTAACTTAAAAAAAAAACTTAAAAAGGAAAAACGCACACACACAAAAAAATTAACTTAAAAAAAAACTTAACTTAAAAAATAACTTAAACAAAAAACTTAAAAAAAAAAAACCTAAAAAAGAAACACGCACGCACACATACACACACTAAAAAAAAACTTAAAAAAACTTAACTTAAAAAAACCCTTAAAAAGTACGTAATTTATTCTAATTGTTGTTATTGCAATTTACGAGCTGCGTTCGCTTCCCGCGTTTGCGCGTCTTACTTGTATAGTAAATGGTGCATTTATATAGCGCCTTTATCCAAGGCACTTTACATAGATCGTGCATCAATTCACCCATTCACACACACATTCATACACCGATGGCGGCAGAAACCATGCAAGGCACTAGCCAGCACATCGGGAGCAATTTGGGGTTCAGTGTCTTGCTCAAGGACACTTCGACACTAACTCTGGGGGAGCCCGGGTTCGAACTGCCATCCAGCCACTCTACCCCTGAGCCACCGCCGCCCGTTGGCTGAATTGCAGGCTGGCTGAATTGGCTGAATTGCAGGCCTTTCCACACAAGGAGAAATGTCACTATGGATTTGCCCTCGCCCCTATACTCCTGAACACAGAACAGGGTGTATAAATACAATGCCCTCGCCCCTATACTCCTGAGAACAGAACAGGGTGTATATACAATGCCCTCGCCCCTATACTCCTGAAAACAGAACAGGGTGTATATACAATGCCCTCGCCCCTATACTCCTGAAAACAGAACAGGGTGTATATACAATGCCCTCGCCCCTATACTCCTGAAAACAGAACAGGGTGTATATACAATGCCCTCGCCCCTATACTCCTGAAAACAGAACAGGGTGTATATACAATGCCCTCGCCCCTATACTCCTGAAAACAGAACAGGGTGTATATACAATGCCCTCGCCCCTATACTCCTGAAAACAGAACAGGGTGTATATACAATGCCCTCGCCCCTATATGCCCTCGCCCCTCGCCCCTACGCCCCTATACTCCTGAAAACAGAACAGGGTGTATATACAATGCCCTCGCCCCTATATGCCCTCGCCCCTACGCCCCTATACTCCTGAAAACAGAACAGGGTGTATATACAATGCCCTCGCCCCTATATGCCCTCGCCCCTCGCCCCTACGCCCCTATACTCCTGAAAACAGAACAGGGTGTATAATGTATATACAATGCTAAAACAAAACTAAATCTCAACGTTAAACGATGAGGCTTCAGAGAGGGTTGCCAGTTGGAACAGGTTGTCATGGAAACAGCAAAGTGGCACATGCTAGATGGTTGCCTTTTTTTCTTCCTAGGCTTTACTTCCTGAAGACCTATTTTTAATGCACTGTTATATAAGATATGACTCCTGTTATATACTGTTATATACTGTTATATACTGTTATATACTGTTATATAAGATATGACTCCTGCGCTCAACGTAATGCGCTTGTGTGTTCCCTTTTATTCTCTTGAGAAGTAGTGGTACATATATTGCTTGTGAGGATACTGGAATCATCGCGAGCTCTATTGGTGTTAAATGCTACTATCTTGTCTAATGTGTCTATAAGCTATACCGCAATGCTCTTCGTGTGATTTTGCATTCAATGGCCACGATAATGGGCACATTTGATCAGTCATCATCATCCTCAGAAATTGTCTAGAAAACTGCAAATCTCTCTCATGCATTAAGTCATGTTATAATGTGTTCTACTGGGACCAAAGCTGAACACAAGGCAGGGCAGCATAAACTAAACAGGGTTTAGCCAGTGATGCACCAATAAATAGATCTACATGCTCATTATAACATGTGAGCTTGTAGATCTGCTATTTTTGGTGCATTTTGATACCCGTGTGCAATTAGGTATAAATGAAGCATTAGCGATCTCATGTAATTATCTGCCTGCTAGGATGTGACACTGGCAACTAAGCACTGGGTCCCTGGCTCCCCGGGTGCCCTAGAAAACCACTAACAGATCATTTATTTACGATAATATCATGACTTATTCATGCTATCTGGTACACAGAGTGTGGAGATTTCTTTTTTCTTTTTTTTAATTAAAACCGTGAAAGTGTCTGTGTCGTTTAGTTTTTGAACCCCTTTTGGTGTTAGCATTATGTTATGCTTTAGCTATTTAAAAATAGCAGATCTACAAGCTCATAGCGCACCACCGAGTGGCGCGCTATGAGCTTGTAGGTCTGCTATTTTTGAAAAATCGAAGAACAACTGACATAGAAACATAGCTTTTTCAAACAGACATTTTTAGAATCTGATCTCAGGTCAAAATGGGTTAACCACTATTTCATACTTTGGATATTCCAAAAAAATAGCAGATATACAAGCTCCTAAGCGTGAAAATGTGTGCGAGAGGTTTTACATGTGATGTTCAGGCAGCGTTCTCCTGCTGCTGGGCTCTTAGCTGGCTCTGCACTGATGCATGCTAACGAAGCACTAACGCAACACAGCTGGGCTGGCAGGGAGACGTTTGTGCACCTCGCTTGTAGCCTGAAAGTACAAATACAACCTACATGACTCCATCACCCCATGTCTACTACTAGTACAGTATGTGCATTTACACCATTGATTCAAAGAATTGTCACCACTTACAGTAGAACCTCTATACGAGTGGTTCTCAAAGTGGGTCCTTGGGGAGAGGGGGGGTTCCAGGGGGTACTCCTCAGCAATATTTGTTAACCCATTTTGACCTGAGATCAGATTCTAAAAATGTCTTCTAAATCCTGACAGTTTTCTGATAAATGTTTCTATGTCAGTGGTTCTCAAACAGTTTCATGTCAAGGACTCCCAAAAATATATGTATTTGGCCGCCGACCCCCATCGGAAAATATGTAGTTCCAGGGACCCCCCAGAAGCAAAGATTTGAGTTAAAAACATTCACTCTGAAAGAATATATATTCAAAGATTTGTGCCACATTTTCACGATTTTTCAAAAATAGCAGACCTACAAGCTCGTAGCTTGTAGATCTGCTATTTTTCAATAGCTAAAGCATAACATAATGCTAACACCAAAAGGGGTTCCCGCCCAAAATGGGTTTTAATACAGCAATGATTCTAAAAACGGTATTATCCATTTATACAGAGAATGTCCCACGTTCGATTCCTGTCCCTGGCAATGTGATTGAGGACGGTGTCCCTCAGCAAGGCACGTAACCTCTGGGAGGCATACTATGGTCCGACGGAGCATTGGTTCGAAGGAGCATTGGTCCGAGGTGCGTTGGGGTTCGGGAGAGGGTTGGGGTTAGGTTTAGGTGTGCTGCCCCGTGGGAGGTTAGGGTGAGGGTTTGAGGTAGGTTGTCGTTCGGACCAATGCTCCGTCGAACCCCTAACTGCTTCCCTCCCCCCTCCCCACGCTTCTCTGTGGGCAGCACTCAGCTGGCGGGCGCAGAAGATCTCTTTTGTTTTTTTGTTTGTTTGTTTTTAAGGCTGAATTTCTCCCCCGCGGGACGAAATTGGTTCTAATTATTATAGCATTAATGTCACTTGAGGGCTGGTTGCACTACACACAAACACACGTACAGCGTTTGGAACAAGGATTGCGATCGGTGTCATCAGCAGCAGTCTGCGTTGTGATCGGTGTCATCAGCAGCAGTCTGCGTTGTGATCGGTGTCATCAGCAGCAGTCTGTGTTGTTGAGCCCCAGTGCTTTTATCATGACAAGACTCTCCCGCTATCTTTGTCTTTGTTCTACCTACTGTACCATCGCACGTACCACGTAGAACACCCCACAAGATCAGTGGTGGACAAAAAGTACTCAATTGTCTTACTTATGTAAAAGTATAAATACTGCAATATAGAAATACTCGACTACAAGCACTACACATTATGCAGAATGTCCCATTTAAAGTTTTCAAATATTTAACAATCTTTTAAAATCACACCCGTGTGAACTGAGTGGTGCAACTCCCCTCTCCCCCTGCCTCTCTCTCTCTCTCTCTCTCTCTCTCTCTCTCTCTCTCTCTCTGTAATTAGCAGGCAACAGTGCAACACTATCTCTCTCTCTGTTTCTGGCACAACAGCGCCACTTTTGCCCCTACTGGTACTCTAAACATAGTCACATAGGTTAGGACATAGTCACATAGGTTAGGACATTGCTGTTCCTTGGAGTGGTTGCACCACTCAAAAATAGCCGATCGCATCATGACGCATTGTAAGCTTGTAGATTGGCTATTCTATCTATAAAGGTATCTAGTATCTATCTACAGGTATTTTCAAATGGTCGAAATGTATATACATAGGGCTGAAGTGGTTAATGTATGTTTTGTAATAATAATAAAAATCTACAAAGTAAGTACAAAGAGCACGACAAAAGCAGTATAGAGAAGGTTCTGGTGTTTAAGGTCATTTTGGATACAAACGTTGAGCTTGTAGATCTGCCATTTTCGCCATGTTTTGCCGAACGTGTCCTGTTGGGGGATTTCAGCCCCATACCTGCCTCTTTAACATTCTCTGCATAGCAGATTCCAATGAAAATCTACCGATAATCAACAGTAGCTTTACTTATCACTCCAATGCAGTCGAGCTAGCAGGCTCGGCTGGAGCCGGAAAACGCGGAGAGGTCCGTTGGTCACGTTGTCCTACTATTACTAACCCCAATCCTAAATCTAACCCTAACTATAACCCTCATCTCAGTCTAAACCGGCCACGTAAGTCAATTTCACGATGTTTTCGCTACGGCAGCAGTCATTTCACTTCCGCGTTAACCAAAATGGCAGCCAGTATGCATGCAGTACTGCAGTAGGCTCCAGGTGGAGCCTGGTGGCTGCATGCAGTACTGCAGTAGGCTCCAGGTGGAGCCTGGTGGCTGCATGCAGTACTGCAGTAGGCTCCAGGTGGAGCCTGGTGGCTGCATGCAGTACTGCAGTAGGCTCCAGGTGGAGCCTGGTGGCTGCATGCAGTACTGCAGTAGGCTCCAGGTCGAGCCTGGTGGCTGCATGCAGTACTGCAGTAGGCTCCAGGTCCAGCCTGGTGGCTGCATGCAGTACTGCAGTAGGCTCCAGGCTCCTGGTGGCTGCATGCAGTACTGCAGTAGGCTCCAGGTCCAGCCTGGTGGCTGCATGCAGTACTGCAGTAGGCTCCAGGCTCCTGGTGGCTGCATGCAGTACTGCAGTAGGCTCCAGGTCCAGCCTGGTGGCTGCATGCAGTACTGCAGTAGGCTCCAGGTCCAGCCTGGTGGCTGCATGCAGTACTGCAGTAGGCTCCAGGTCCAGCCTGGTGGCTGCATGCAGTACTGCAGTAGGCTCCAGGTCCAGCCTGGTGACTAGATTGCATTCCAGTGATCAGTGTTGTTTTTGGCAGCAAATTTTGATTTGAGTTTTAGTCATAGTCTCTTGAATAGCTTTCAGTTAGTTTTAGTCACATTTCGGTCACCTGGAATGTTTTAGTATTAGTCTAGTTTTAGTCGACTAAATCTACAGTTGATTTAGTCGACTAAAATGCATTTTGGCGGATCTTGATGCCGTCGTAATGACTGTTTTTACACATGCTGAACATAGCAGATCTACAAGCCCACAACGCGTCGCGCTGCAACGCGTTGTGAGCTTGTAGATCTGTTATTTGCAGCATGCAACCAAGTGTAAAATGACTTCTACTGGATCTCTTGTCCACTAGTCCCTTCCTAGCATTTTAAGTCTAGTTTTTATCTGTTGACGAAATTGTCAGTATATTTAGTCTTAGTTTTAGTCATCATAGCTTAGTTTTCATTTAGTTTCTATTTAGTTTTCATCAGTGGAAAAAGGTAGTCGACGAACATTTTTCGTCTTAGTTTTAGTCGACGAAAACAACACTGCGAGTGATAAGTATCCTACCGGTGATTATCGGTTGATAACACTCGAAGCGGGTGCTCTGCACGTCCCTGACTAACACGGTCTCTACCTCCACTCTGCCCCCTGCAGGATGCTTCGAGTGCTGCATCAAGTGTCTGGGCGGCGTGCCCTACGCCTCGCTGGTGGCCACCATCCTGTGCTTCCTGGGCGTGGCTCTGTTCTGTGGGTGTGGCCACGTGGCGCTGACCGGCACCTTCACCATGCTGGAGAACCACTTCTCCAAGGAGCCCAGTGACAACATCACGCTCGGCACTGTGTAAGTGTGCGTGCGTGTGTGTGTGTGTGTGTGTAGGGCTGTCACGATTACACATTTACGTTTACGATTAATTGTCTTACAAATAATTTCGGTTAACAGTGTCATTGTGTTGTTGACGTTGAACATTCAATTTAATCTTTATTCCAGACTCTTATGACTTAACTTAAGACCTGGAGGCGTGGTCAATGCTGTTTGGCTGTTTTGAGTGGCCAAACAGCATCGGCCATGCCTCCAAGTCTTAAGTCTCTGCCTGGGCCAGACCATATTTGGGCATGCCTAACAAATATATTTGGGCATGCCTAAATATGGGTTTGTCCCACCGACTTCTTCTGACATCATTCTGACATCTGCATAGACTCCATATTCACTCCATATTTGGGCATGCCTGACAAAGAACTCCATATATGGGCATAAAAGGAGATACCGCTGACATTACATTACAGTTCGCCCACAAACTTCAAATTCGACACACGCATTCCACACCACCACAGGGTGTCGAGTCAGTCGGACCCACGGTTGTCCAGAACCGCCCCAAAAAGGCCTCTGCCCGGGCTCTGGACCAGGCCCCTGCCCAGTGCCCAATGCCCATGCATGCCTGACACAGAACTCCATATATAGGAATAAAGGTAGACAGAGAGACAGATACAGAAATATCCTGTTCTGACATCACAATGTCTGACAAAGTGTGTGTGTGTGTGTGTGTGTGTGTGTGTGTGTGTGTGTGTGTGTGTGTGTGTGTGTGTGTGTGTGTGTGCGCACGTGTGTGTGTTTGTGTGTGCGTGTGTGCGTGTGTGTGTGTGTGCGTGTGCGGTGTGTGTCCAGGATTCAGATCTTTCAGTACATCATCTACGGCATTGCGTCCTTCTTCTTCGTCTACGCCATCGTCCTGCTGGCGGAGGGCTTCTACACGACCAGCGCCATCAAGAAGGAACTGCAGAGCGACTTCAAGACCACGGCCTGCGGACGCTGCATCACTGCCTTTGTACGTTTTAACGCCGTCATGTCCTGGGGCTGGCACGATTCATTCTCACACAGATAATTGTGATTTGACCTGAGATCAGATTCTAAAAATGTCTTCTACATCCTGACAGTTTTCTGAAAAAGCTATGTTTCTGCGGATGGAGTTTTTGTCACCCACAACCGCAAATTCATTATCCGCCAGTTATCCAACCGCATTAATTATATCATCCTATTTATATTAACTGCACCATCCGCCAACCGCGAGCAGCGCAGGGAAGCACATTCTATACTGTACACCGATATTTTGTGCGTTTTAAAAGCTATAAAAATCCTATAGATAGATAAAGTAAGTAGCCTTGCCGAGCCATGAGGCCCATATCTCCTGTTTCTGTAGCAGGAGGCAGCTTGATGTACAAGTACACCCCCTGGACATGACGCTAGTATGTCGCAGAGACTTACCCCCAATCAAACCCTTGATGCTGAGTGTCAAGCAGGGAGGCACTGGGTTAGAGTCTTTGGTATGACCCGGCCGGGGATTGAACCCCCACCTCCCAGTCTCAGGGCGGACACTCTAACCACAAGGCCACTGAGCTGGTTAGATAGATGCCATTATGGATTAATTTTTTTATTTAAAAACTGTCCACACTCCCCAAGTCTGCAATGATTGACTGGTCTGGGATTAATGTGACACTTTAGCTAAGAAAGAAGTCTTATTTAATAATGTACAACTCTTAATAATAACGTCGGCATTCGTCATTCGTCATTTTGGGTCCTCGGGTTTTGTACAGGTAACGTTCCTCATATTTATTATAATAGGCGGTTCGGTTCAGCACCGGTTCTGACACGTCTCGGTGCTTTTCGGTTCGGAGGCAAGAATTCTAATAATAGCAGCGGGTCCATTTTGTGCCGTCACCCGTGAAGACCTCTAGTTCAAGACCACCACCACCACAGTGCATTCAGCTTTGTCGATCTGCTTTCTATTATAAAATCAATGAAAGACTCTTGCACGCACGCACGCACGCACGCACGCACGCACGCACGCACGCACACACACACACACACACACACACACAGCACACTAAACAACATTAACATTATGTTGCCACTTACAGTATATGCATGCCAACAAATCTATACACAATTACACATCCCAATAAGAATAAATACGTGTGCAAAAATGCACACACACACACACACACACACAATTTACAATTTAGGCATTTAGCAGACGCTCTTAATCCAGAGCGATTTACATTAACACTAGCGCGTCGGAGCGGTCAGGCTGACCGATTTTGAAATTTTGAAGTGGATTTTCTTTGCCCATGAAGTCCTGAGAAAGTTCCCCTTGCATGACTTTTTCTAAATGTTCGATTCAAACCATCTCTGTTTTTTTTTTCATCTGAAACGTTTTGGAAATATGATTTTAGACATAATTCTACTAAAATGTCTGCTCTTTTTCGGTCCGTGGGACCGCTCTTAGAGCCCTCACCCTTTCTCCCCCACAAGCAGTGCTTTTCACACCTCCCTCCCGGCTGGAGACGGGCATTGTTCAAGCTAATGTGTCATTTGCATTCCCACTAGCCTTCCACATGTAGGCAAACTTACATTACAAACTTACATAAACTAAATGTTGTTTTAGATGTTATATTTGTTATATGCGGTTTGCAGAAATAACGATGTCTGCCTTTATTTCTCGAAACGGAAAAAGAAATATGGTGTGTGGTATTGTTTCCACCAAGCGCATAGCTCAATAGATATAAATACATGTTGACTATACACGCCATCTTTAGCATAATTATGTTGGAATAATAAAGTTTATAGCATTGTGACTATGTCGCGCATATTCATTTCATATATCAGCGCATCAAAAATATGGTGAAATATGGTGTATTGACTGACTGGCGTATTGTTTCAACCAAACGCATAGCTCAATAGATATAAATCCATGTTGACTATACACGCCATCTTTATAGCATAATTATGTAAGGTGGCGATGATCAAAATGAATCAATTATCCTGGAATAATAAAGTTTATAGCATGGTCTGTTTGACCCGACCGACATTTCCTTGGAGCGAGAATGTTCGCCGATGCGCGAATCAGCGCGATGCCAAATAAAAATGACAGTGTTTGAAATCAGTCCAACCCGATAGACGTCCCGAACTTCTAAATGTTTTGTCAGTAAGAAGAACAGTTCTGTCCGTCCTTCGTCTGTAAACTTTTCTGCACGCGACCAGTGGAACTGATTTCCACGCATCACGGCTCTCTTTTTTTCTCTCTCCCTCTCTCTCTCCCTCTCTCGTGGAGAGGGAGAAAATATCCAAGTAACTGACGGTGAGGTATGCGGAAGTGCATTTTAGATAACGCTGTAGCACTATTTGTGGCGGTGATGCGTCACATGACTTGATCTATCCTATGGTGTATATATAAACCGTGCTGCTGCTACGGACCTTTCTGCTGGCACAATAAATCAAATATATATAAATGATATCGATCATAGGCGGCGGGTATGTAAGGCTAGGCCAGGCTTAGCCTTCCCAAAAATTATGCTGGGTATTTTTTAAATATATATAGGCTAATATGTGCGCAGCATTATATAGAAGGCTAGCCGATCCCAAACTCCCAACTCCTTTGTCTGTAGCCTAAACTTTTCTGATTTGCACGCACGCACAGCTCTTTCCTTTTTTTGGCACAATCAATCAAATATATATTAATTACATCGATGTTTCCCCCTCTATATAAAATGACAATATATAACTAATGTCGTATTTCGTCTGAGCAATGAATTCGTTGGAATGTAACATTTAGAAGACAATGGCAAGCCGTCAACGGGTGCAGAGAGAGGTGTGAAGATCATTAGACAGTGGGGGAGACAATGGCCAATCAAATAGCACGAAAAACACCGGTCAGCCTGACCGTTAGCCGTCATATTAGTAGTGCATTTTTTTCAGACATCCTAGTGTTAAGCAATAACAAAAACAAATAACAAAAGCATGGCATACATCACATATATAAAAAGTAGTTCACTTAGTAAGAGACCACACCTTCGCTCAAGTTCAACCCTTTATTGAATATGAAAAATGGGGGGAGGAGGGGAACCCGGGATGGGTGAGACTCAGGGTGGGGGAGTAGTCTCTGGAGAGGACGCCGTGTATGCGCGCTCGGAGAGCGGACGTCTCTGCTCCGGTACTGCCCCCAAAAGAGCTGACTGGGAGACGAGTGCGGGACTGGAGGAAGGGACGCGAGTGAGGATCCTTGAGAACGGGGAGAGGGTTTTACAGGCGGCCTAGGTGAAGGTGGGCGTTTTGGACGTCGGTGATGTTAGTCCTGATGTAGGACTGGTAGGCTTGGGAGGACCAGCGGCCGAGGATTCGGATGAGCTGGTCCGAGAGGCCTCGTCTAGACGCGGTGGTGGCTGCGCCGATACGGAACGAGTGGCCGGAGTAGAGCTGGGAGGGGAGGCCGGACAGCGTGAGGATTTGGCGGAGGTGTTTGTGAAACCAGGAGCGGGTGGCGATGGAACCCGTCTCTGTGATGAAGAGTGGGTCGTGTGGTGAGGCGTTGAGGGAGCGTCTCGTGGAGATGTAGCGGAGAATGGGTTCGTAGGGGCTGAGAGGAGGATCGGTTCGGAAGAGGTGGATCACTGAGGAACGCCCGAGCTGGTCTGTCTTGCTGTGTTTGAGGGTGAAGGTGAGGGAGTTGGAGGAGTGGAAGGTGACGTCGGAGAGGCTAGGATGACGGGAAGGGTCGTAGCGGGCGGAGGAAGCCGTGAATTCTGCGCAGCGCAGGAACCCGAAGAAGGCGAGGAGGAACATGCTTTCGAGGGTTAGGTCGACCAGGGGGGACAGGTACCCGGCGCGGAGCGTGGCCAGGCACTTGAGGAGTGAGTCGGAGGCAAGAGGCTGGCGGCCAGCGGGGGCTGGGGCTTCGGCACGGCGAAGGCCTCGGAGTAACAGGATGATGTGGGGGTGAGTGACGGACGGGCATGGGGACCCGTGGAGGAGTTTGAAGAAGAAGTTGAGGCCACTCAGGTAGACTTGCATGGTGGAGGTGCGAAGGCGGAGGTGGGA
This sequence comes from Electrona antarctica, assembly GCF_951216825.1. Taxonomy (NCBI): domain Eukaryota; kingdom Metazoa; phylum Chordata; class Actinopteri; order Myctophiformes; family Myctophidae; genus Electrona; species Electrona antarctica. The sequence goes on along the minus strand of NC_136803.1, from coordinate 4,820,471 downwards.
GTGGGCGTAGGTGACGAAGGCTGCGATGACCGGGAGGTGTGTGGAAGGGAAGGTGATGCTGGAGATGGTGTGGAAACGCTTGTAGGCGTTCCAGGCGGAGAGGTAGGTTGAGAGGGTAGCCGGCGAGAATCCGTTGAGGATGTGATGTTGGGCTTGGGTGATGAGGTGACGGATGTGGGGGTTCAGGTGAAGATGGTTGCAGAAAATGGAGGAACTGGCGTGGGTTGGGGGTCCGCCTCCGGAGCGAGCTGCCGAAATCTCTGGAGGGAGAGACGAGAGAGGGAGTCAGCAATGATGTTGTGGTGACCTGGGATGTGTGCAGCACGGAGGATGAAGTTGTGTGTGACGGAAGTCCAGGTGAGACGGCGGAGGAGGGGCGAGATGTCGGGGGAGTTGGAACGACCTTTGTTGATGATGACGACGGTGGCAGTGTTGTCGGAGTGGATGAGGATGCTCCTTCGGGACCATTCGTGGCCCCAAAGAAGCGTGGCGATTACGACTGGGTAAAGTTCGTGAAGGGCGGAGGAGGGGTGGGTGGCGGAGTGGGATAGGGTGGTGAATTCCGGTGGCCATGCCGAGGCGAACCAACGGCCTTGGTAGTAGCCACCGAAGCCAATGGAGGGGGCTGCGTCGGTGTACAGCTGGATGTCGTCGGGGTGGGTGGTGAGGGTGTTATAGAAGAGGGTGATGCCGTTCCATTTGGAGAGGAGGTGGTACCAAAGGCGGAGGTCAGTGCGGCATGGGTCGGTGATGGTGATGAGGTCGTGCAGGGAGCGTGCGGAGGATGCTGTGGTGAGGAGGTGAGATAGGAAGGGGCGGCCTTGGGGGATGATGCGGAGGGCAAAATTGAGGTGGCCGAGGAGGGACAGGAGTTGGCGTTTAGTGCAGCGGGGCGTGACCAGGTAGTTCTGTAGGAGGAGGGTGAGTCGGTTGAGTTTATCTTGGGGGAGGGAGGCTTTGAATGCCACGGTGTCCAGGGTGATGCCGAGGAATTCCAGGGAGGTGGCGGGGCCGATGGTCTTTTCCTCCGAGAGGGGGACTCCAATGTCTGTGAATACAGACCTGAGGATGGAGAGGCCGTGTGCGGGGGGGGGGGGGGGGGGGGGGAGGGGGCTCCACTATGAGGAAGTCGTCCAGGAGGTGCACGAGGTGGGCTATGGGGTGGTTGTTGATTAGGATCCAGCATAGGGCGTCGGATGCTCTTGCATCCAAATGTGAGGCGGGTGGCAAAGTAGAAGGAGTCCTTCCACTGGACTCCGAAGAGGTGCCAGTAGTCGGGGTGGATGGGGAGGACTTTAAATGCATGTGTGATGTCGGCTTTGGAGAGGAGGGATCCGCGGCCTGTGAGATGGATGAGGTTGATGGCGTGGTTGACGGTGTGGTAGTGCATGGAGAAGTCGTGACTGGGGATGAGGCTGTTGATGCTGGGGATGTGTGAGTTGTGGGGGGAAGAGAGGTCCATGATGAGGCGCTTCTTCCCTGAATACTTTCGCGTGGCAATGCCGATCGGGCTGATGCGGTATACCGGGAAGGGAGGCTCTGGGAAGGGCCCCATCATGAACCCCTCCTTGACTTCGTTGGTGAGGAGGGTGTCGACCGTTGCTGGGTCTTGGGTGGCTGACAGGAGGTTGTGGGAGGTGTGGGAAGTGGTGGGGATGGCTAGCAAGCCGGGGTGAAAACCATTGGTGAAGCCGTTGAGGAGGAAGTGGACGAACTGGCGGTCAGGGTGATTGCGTAGGGCGTGGGAGAGGGCTGGGATTTTGACGGGGGTGTTGAAGTGGCGGCGGGCTAGTCAGGAAGTGGGGTTGTGTAGACAGGTGGTGCGGCCGTGCGCTCCTCCACAAAAGGAGCAGGCATGCAGCATCCTGCATGAGGATTGGGAGCAGCCGAGGTGGTTGAAGTTATTGCAGATCATTCTTCCGGATTGGTAAAAGATAGGTCTTCCCTGCTTGTCTGTGGCGCTGGAGGGAGAGATGAGGCTGTCCGGGTCTTGTTTGGGGACTATGGGGGGAGGGGGGACTGCGGAGCGGAAGCGGGGGGGTTGGGCTGGAGGGCGGGCGGCAGAGGTGGATGGGGGTTTGGGGCGGGGCTTCTGGACGGCCGTGGTGCAGGCGGAGGCCGGGTGGGAGGGAGCTCCGCAGACCTCGCAGGACAGGGAGGCCCTGGACGCGAAGACCCTGCAGTAGAGCTCGTGGTCCAGGACCCCCCAGTACGAGGCCTGGTTGAGCTGTTGAATACAGGCGGCCGCCTGGGTGGCAAAGAGAACGTGGTAGGTGTAGTACCCTGTGCCGCCGAACCGAATTGCCAACTCGAGGACCAGGTTGAGGTACTGGTCCAGTTCGGCTCGGCGGCTAGGGTATACGGAGCACACCACGTCCCTGTAGAGGGAGAATGCAAATGCGAATTCGGTGGGGGTCAGGTCCCGGGACCGTGTGGGGAGGGGTTGGCGGAGCTGCGCGAGGCAGCCAAGGGGGGTGGTGAGTTCCCTGTTACGGAGGGGGTCTGTGATGGATGGTTGAATGAGTTCTGCCAGGTCTACGTACGTACCATTGAGTATCAGTGTGCGGAGGTGAGTCGGGACTGGGGATGGCCTGGAGACGGCAGACTGCGGGAGGGTGGCCGGGGTGGCTGAGGCGAGAGTGAAGATGGGGGCCGGAGGCTGGCCGGAGTTGAGGGCAGCGGGCATCTGGAAGGCGGGGGGGAAGGTGGGTGGAGTTGCCTGGGGGGTTCCGAGGAGCAGGGAGGAAAGCAAGGAGAGGACTTGTGCTGGGTCGGGAGGAGGCGTGGCCTGGGTGGTCGCCGTGGTGGCGGGGAGGGCTTGAGGAGCTGGGGTGGTGCTCGTAGCAGGCCATGCAGGAGGGGGCGGAGCCTGACCGGGGGCTGTGGGGGGATGCTGGGGTGGCGGGGGGGGCGCCCTGAGCCCGGTGGCGTGCTGAACGGCGGGTGGAGTGGTGGACGAAGTCGTCGCGAGCCCGCTGGCGCTGGGTGCGCTCAGGGAGGGGCGAGTGGAAGCGAGCCTGGCGCTGTGGGGGCTCCAGGTGGGCGGGAGGGGGGGAGGAGGGCGAGCGGCGTCGAGCCTGGCGCCGAGCCTGGCGCTGGGTGGGCTCCGGATCGGTGGGGGGGGAGGAGGGTGGTGAGTGGCGGTGAGCCTGGCGGCGGGTCTGGCGCTGGGTGGGCTCCGGGTGGGAAGGTGGCGGGCGGCGGCGAGCTTGGGTGGGTGAGGGGGGGGAAGGGGGGGGGGGGTGGCGGTCTCTGTGAGCTTGGCGGGTGGGGGGAGGAGACGGGGAGGTGGGGGTCGAACGCTCGCTTGGCGGTGCTAAGGAGGACGAAGATGGGGAGGAGGAAGGGGAGCGTTTCCGGGTTAGTTGTCGAGATCGACCACGGCGGGGGGACGGGGGGGGGGAGGGGGAGATGGTGTGGTCCTGGGGTGCGCGGCGTCGGACTTGAGGGGGAGGAGGCATTTGCTGACCTGAGGGAAGAAAACGGGAGGGGGGGGGGGGAGGTTGGAAGAGGGCGAGGTGCGTTGCCGCGACCGCCGACGTGACGCGTTGCCGCGATAGTCAGCGTGGCGCGTTGGCGCACCTGCCAGCGTGCTCGTAGGGAAGGGAGGGGGGTGTTGGGAAGATCCTTGTCTAAGTGCGGAGGGGGAGGGGGGAGGTTGGAAGTGGGCGGGACGCGTTGCCGCAACCGCCAGCGTGCAGGGGGGGGGGGGGAGGTTGGAAGTGGGCGAGGTGCGACGCCGCGACCATCCGTGTGACGCGTTGCCGCGACCACCAGTGTGGTGCATTGCCACACCTGCCAGTGTGCTTGTGGGGGGGGGATGGGGGAGGGAGGAGGAGGAGGGAAGGAGGTTTGCTGCAGGCGACGTGTGCACCGGCCGGTGTGTTGGTGAGGGGGGGGGAGGAGGGAAGTGGGACGGGCACTTGCCTGTTGGTGCTGGTGGGCGGAGATGGCGGGAGGCGTGGCCCGGGTGGGCGGGGCCGCGTCGCGTCCGGGACGGCCTGATGAGGTAGCCAGCCATGCAGCGAATAGTGCCGCCTTTCGGTCAGTGCGCAAGAATGGTATACCTCTGGCCGTGAGGAGGCGCTGGAGGCCGGCCACCGTCCAGTCGGCAACTGACAGCTGGAGTGAGCCGAGGCTGGCGGCGACCGGGGTGGAGGAGCGGGAGGACCGAGAGGAGGAGGACGGAGTGCGGCTGCTGCTGTGGCTGCTGTCAGGTTGTCTGCCTGGCTGAGCCGGCGGGACGGAACGCTCGGAGCGGGAGCCCGACATGTCAGTGTCCGGGACGAAGGAAGTGGAGGCACGGCTAGGGCTTGCGTTGGAGAAGAGCTCCTCGCTGTCGGAAGCGTAGAGCTCCAGCTGGTGGCGTGCATCCATTGTGGATATGACTATATAGAATATCTATGTATATATAGTGATCGGTCTTAATTAATCACTTATATATAGTCCACAATCAGTATAATATGTGGAGATATCTATATGTATATATATATATAGTGATCGGTCTTAATTAATCACTTATATATAGTCCACAATCAATATAATATATGGAGATATCTATATATATATATATATGTATATAGAGTAGATCGGTCTCAATTAATCACTTATATATATAGTCCACAATCAGTGTAATATATGGAGATATCTATATATATATATAAAGTAGATTAATTAATCACTCTATATCCAGTTCACGATGAGTATGTATATATATATAAATATCTGAGTATATAGTCGATCAGTATCAATTAATCACTTATACTCTATATTCTTACTCTATATCTAGTCCACGGAGGGTATAGAATATATAGGAGTAGCTATATATATATATAGTATAGTATAGAGAAATAGCCGCGGCGCTGATGCCGTGGTGGTTTGGTTTCTCCCTCTCTTTATTTGTAGGACGGAGCGAGAGAGATGGAAACAGGGAGACAGCCCGCGCCGCTGTTAAGCGGCGCTTCGGGTGTTCGTGGGAACACAGACAATGGTAGTGTGATTGTTTACAAACAAATGAGTGACTGAGGAGTTTAACGAACACGGATTGAGCTGAATGAGTCAGTGACGACTGTCAAAGAGTGACGCTTACGTGTTGATTGATCGCTGAGGATTGCTGAGGACTTGTCACTTCGGTGTCGGTAAACGAAAACGAAGACGGTTGTTTGTTCTCGATCACGTATGCAGTGAGAACAGGTAGTTGACGGCGCACAGGTGTATTTATACTGTGGTGATTGTGGCAGGATGGCCAGGAGATAATGGAAGGCAGGTGAGTTTGATAAGGAAGGAGGAGTGATTGATAAGGAGGGGGGAGTGGTTAAGGTCGAGCGGAAGGAGGTCTCTTCTCCCGAAACTGCGTTGTATAAAGACAACTTCCCTTAACTAAGAACGTAACAGTGGAGTATCTATGTAAACTATACATACTATACTATATTATATATTATACATGTGTTCTATAAAGTGCTATGACTACATAAAAATGCAATTCTAGTGCTGTCTACGTAACAAGCTATAAGTCTGTTTAAAATACTATCTAAGTCTACATAATGTGCTATCTAAGGGGCTAGGCTAGGGCAAGTGCTACGGGCCATGTGGAGTCTGAAGAGGTGGGTTTTCAGACTACGGCGGAAACACACACAAACACACACACACACACACACACACACACACACACACACACACACACACACACACACACACACAAACACACACACACACACACACACACACACACACACACACACACACACACACACACACACACAA
>NC_136803.1:4812325-4814508 GCF_951216825.1 Electrona antarctica | reverse complement strand
AATTCCCTGATCTATGGCAGGGGTCCTCAACCCGTGGGTCGCGACCCCTCGGGGGGTCGCCAAATTATTTTAGGGGGTCCCCAAATTATTTTCAAAAAAAAAAAAAAAAAGAATTTTTAAAAAAAATTATTTTCACGATTTTTCAAAAATAGCAGACCTACAAGCTCGTAGCGCGCCACTCGGTGGCGCGCTATGAGCTTGTAGATCTGCTATTTTTCAATAGCTAAATTATAACAATGCTTAAAACACCAAAAGGGGTTCCCGCCCAAAATGGTTTAAGGTTATTGTAGCAGTCAATTTATATTGGGGGTCGGGAGGGGGCGGGGCGGGGGTCCCGAGACATTGCCAAAGCATTTCCGGGGGTCCCCGGCCAAAAACGTTGAGAACCCCTGATCTATGGTAACGGATTTGAGTGTTAGTAACACGCTTGATACGTTACCTACTGGTTGATATGGGTTGGTAACACTGTGTTATCAACCCTTATCAACCAGTAGGTAACTTATGCAACTCATGCAATGGCGCCAGTATGCTCTACTGGAGCGGAGACGTTGTGTTGTTGACGTGGCGTTGGTCGCGTTGTCCGACTACTAACCCTATTATCCCATTTTGGGGCGGGAACCCCTTTTGGTGTTAGCATTATGTTATGCTTTAGCTATTGAAAAATAACAGATCTACAAGCTCGTGCGCTACGAGCTTGTAGGTCTGCTATTTTTGAAAAATCAGAGAACGACTGACATAGGAACATAGCTTTTTCAGAAAACTGTCAGGATGTAGAAGACATTTTTAGAATCTGATCTCAGGTCAAAATGGGTTGTACTAACTCTAACCCTAACCTCAGTCTTAACCGGCCACGTAAATAAACATAAAGCAATGTTGTTGTATAGCACAGTTTCACGATGTTTTCGCTTTGGCGGCGGCAGTAATTTAACTTTCCTAATCGCAGCCAGTAGGCTACAGTAGACCATTGCATGGTCTTGCTGAGTAACCTACTGGTGACTATGAGTTGATAACATTCGAAACGGGTGTCTTTCTTTGGATGTGCTTCCATAGATCTATTTCTTAGGGGTAGACTTCATACGGTTATTCATATTATTGCCTCTTTTTGTCGTTCAGGTGTGATTCCGTGGAACGCCTCACCAGGAATGGCCTGTGGTAACACACTGACAGACATCTGTAACACCAGCGAGGTGAGTCACCCACAGTACAACACACTGACAGACATCTGTAACACCAGCGAGGTGAGTCCCCCACAGTACAACACACTGACAGACATCTGTAACACCAGCGAGGTGAGTCACCCATACATAGTACAACACACTGACAGACATCTGTAACACCAGCGAGGTGAGTCATCCATAGTACAACACACTGACAGACATCTGTAACACCAGCGAGGTGAGTCACCCACAGTACAACACACTGACAGACATCTGTAACACCAGCGAGGTGAGTCACCCATAGTACAACACACTGACAGACATCTGTAACACCAGCGAGGTGAGTCACCCACAGTACAACACACTGACAGACATCTGTAACACCAGCGAGGTGAGTCCCCCATAGTACAACACACTGACAGACATCTGTAACACCAGTGAGGTGAGTCACCCACAGTACAACACACTGACAGACATCTGTAACACCAGCGAGGTGAGTCACCCATAGTACAACACACTGACAGACATCTGTAACACCAGCGAGGTGAGTCACCCATACATAGTACAACACACTGACAGACATCTGTAACACCAGCGAGGTGAGTCACCCATAGTACAACACACTGACAGACATCTGTAACACCAGCGAGGTGAGTCACCCACAGTACAACACACTGACAGACATCTGTAACACCAGGGAGGTGAGTCGCCCACAGTACAACACTGTGGTAACACACTGACAGACATCTGTAACACCAGCGAGGTGAGTCACCCATAGTACAACACACTGACAGGCATCTGTAACACCAGCGAGGTGAGTCCCCCGTAGTACAACACACTGACAGACATCTGTAACACCAGCGAGGTGAGTCACCCATAGTACAACACACTGACAGACATCTGTAACACCAGCGAGGTGAGTCGCCCATAGTACAACACACTGACAGACATCTGTAACACCAGCGAGGTGAGTCACCCATAGTACAACACACTGACAGACATCTGTAACACCAGCGAGGTGAGTCA
>NC_136803.1:4717325-4809825 GCF_951216825.1 Electrona antarctica | reverse complement strand
TCTCTCTCTCTCTCTCTGTGTCCTAAATTCCAGATCCACTACCTGATGATCCTGGGGGCCAACTGGGGCTACCTGAAGAGCGCCGTGGGCACGCACGAGTACCAGGACATCAAGACCAAGGACGACCAGGATCTGGAGGCCGAGGCTCGCTCCAAGGACGGCCAGAACTCCTCCTCTTACTCATAAGGACGGGGCGGTCCTTGTTCGCTAACCCCTCCTCCCATCTCCACCCCGCCCCATAGGGCATAGCAGTGGGCGGGGTTTTTCTGGTTCCACTGCAATAATCGGCCATTTATTTTTCCCATAGAGATTTACACAAATATTTTATCAATTATTTTAAGCCAGGATTCTGGTGAAATCATCACCATTAAACCTTTGATTCGGTGAATAAAAAATAAGTGTATTTATTAAATGTAGTATATCATATATTAAATATTCAAAAAAATATGGGTTTCACAGAGTCAAAGGTGTTATGGTCATGATTCACCAGGATCCTGGATGGCTTTATTCTAGGCTTAAATTAATTGATATGATAATATATTTCTAATAATATTTCTGTAAATCTCTATGGGAAAAAATGAATGGCCCATTTCGCAGTGGAACCAGAAAACCACTGCCACAGCTATGTCCTATTCACACACCCCTCTGTCTCTCCCTCCATTTCTCGACCCCCACCTCCTCCCTGTCCATGATACCTATACCACCCACCTCTCCGCTTCTCCCCACCACCAACCGGCAACCCCCCGTCTCTGAATTAAACAAAACCAACTCGGTCATGTTTGATAATAGTCACGCAAAGCCGATTCTTTGTCCCTCCGGCCCGTTCTCCACTGTGGGTTGATTAGTGGTCCATGATGAGGTCAGTGCGTGGCTGGTTCTGTTCATCTACTGGACATACAGCGGCCGCTTTGGTTGGTATAATCTGCCATTGTTTAGAAGGTTCAAATATCTATTCAATAAAACAGTTGGTGGGTAAAATCGTCAAAAATAGTAAACAGGGTGGATCCGGTTTGAGTGTTGGTTGGGGGTGGGGTGTTGTGTGTGTGTGTGTGTGTGTGTGTGGGGGGGGATGACGACATCGGGGGTGCTTCAGCGGGCCCCAAAAAAAATTGCGAGACGCTTCAGAACCGTCAGAGTTCCCTGTCGGCGTCGGGTTGAGCTCGGTGTTCTGATCGGTGAGTAGTATATCGCGTCGACTAGCTTCTCTGGGGCCGCGGCTAGTGAACATGACCCCATAGGCTGTGACGGCCGTTCAGACAGAACCATTGGTTCCCAAACTTTTCAGGTCGAGACCCAAAAGAGAGATTCAACGTGTGCTATACACTCGTTAAAATAGCAGATCTATAATAAGCTCACAACGCGGCGCGAATATCGTGTTCTAATTTATGGAATTTCTTTCTTTGATTTTTCTTCATGAAATTACTGAAAGAAAAAAAATCTTTTTTTTCTAATGTTTGCTTTTTTAGGAATGTTTTTGAATTTTTTTTGAAATAATAATAATAATTAAAAACATAAATGAAGGAAACACAAAAAATAAAGGGACCCATAAAAATGTGTCCATGACCCACAAATGGGTCCCGACCCAGTGTTTGGGAACCAGTGTCCTAAACAGCCTAGTAACCACTCTGTCACTGCCTGTTTGGGGACCAGTGTCCTAAACAGCCTAGTAACCACTCTGTCACTGCCTGGAAACGGCCTAGTAACCACTCTGTCACTGCCTGCTTCCACCTCAACCGTTCAGGCAGCAACTAACTTCCTCTCTGCTTTAGTTTGGTGTTTTATATACGTATATATATGAATATGAATATATTGTGAGAATGTGTATGAATGTTTTTTTTTTCTTTTTTTAAAAAAATACACTTTAAAAAGTATGCCAGGTAACTATTATTATTATTATTATTCTTATGATCTTTTCTGGTTTTCTTTATTCCCTTCATACTTTTTCCTAGAACGTTTTCTCTTCATATTCTTTTGACTGGTACTTTTTTTATTGGTGATGCTTGAGATGTTGTTGCACTATTTACAAAAAAAAGGAAGTTCTGTGGGAGAAAATAAGCCCTCATCCGTTACAAAGCACTCAAGGACCCCCCACCCCCCTCTCAAGGACCCCCCACCCCCCTCTCAAGGACCCCCCACCCCCCTCTCAAGGACCCCCCACCCCCCTCTCATACGAGTAACTAAAGACGGGAACTCCGTGTGATCCGTATTTTTCCGAATCTGAATTCAACTAACACGTAAACGGTCGCATTTGATGCCAGAGTTGTAGTAGTAGTGCATGTCACAGAGAGTTGTTTTTTTCCTTCAAAAACCTCTCCAGCAGCTCCGTAAAAACACCTGCCCAGGATCACAGATCCGTCTTCTTTGGTGCATTATATCTGGTTACTCATCGCAAGGCTTAAAACTGAATCATTACCTCACTCGGTACTGACCCACAGTTAGGCCTTAAGGGTACAGTCAGCCAGCCACACATGCATGGCTCAGTTCATCTCCATTCCGTGCGAGCGAAGGTGATGGAGCAAGTTCACGTTCACTTGCATCGCGTCAAAATTCAACTTTGTTGAACTTTGACAAGAATTCCGCCTCGGCGGGCGTCGGCCACTTGTGCGACCGTACCCGGGAGACGCATTTACACAGGAACTGAAAATGTGACTATTAACTCCTTGTGACACAGACCTGACCTTCTCAAGGTATTCCAGTCGGTTTCAGGCAGCCTATGGGAAGATCAGATCTGTGCCACTGAAGGGATAAACCTCACAGCCTGTTGTCTCAGAACAAACTCTGTCTGTCTGTACCCTTAGCTTGTGGCTCCCTTTTGGACTTGGGTGACACCCCAGATTTTATATATCGCAATGCTGTCCCACCAAAGTATCGCAATATTATGATCATATCTTTTTTTGGGGGGGTGGGGGGGAGGGGGGGCGGCTGTGATACTGTGAAAAATATTGCATATTATGGTAGCAAATATTGCGATATTGCGACCAAGCCTAACCGCACCATCAACAGTGAACCGTTGATCAATCAGTTTGTGGAATAAAACGGACCAGAGGATTACTCATTCTATCACTTTATACAGCCACACCCTTTTTGTAAATGGGGTTCACTTGTAAATATCTGAACCAGACCTATGAGGATCTCGAACACCTCTCCACATGGGGGTAATTCTCTTTATTATTCTCCACAGATATGTAAATGTACCGTTTGGGATATGTGTTTACTTAGCATTCAACCACTAGTTCCGCATTTGATATAACTGTAATGTAACATCTTAAACGATATGTTTGTGAGAGGGATTACAGTGCAGTCCTGATTATGATAAGATATGACAATGATAGAATTGAGGTGCTTGTGATGTATACATTTTAAAATGTGAAGGAAATTGATTTTTAAACATTTTGGTTTTAGGCAGCTGGGTATTTTTTTTCTTCCTCTTGTGATTCTGTAAGAAATAACTTTTATGGAAATAGTTTGTGCTTCTTTTACGACGGCCAGCCAAATGAGTGACTCCAATGTTGATGATGTCACATCTTTTCTTTTCTATTTGTTATTATTATGCCTATCACATGAGCCACAGAGACTGTTTTGGATGTTTACACTAATATAAATAATAAAAAAAAACAAGTCAGGAATTTTCATACGTTGATTTTATAATTAGATATCATTTAATATTCAAAAACTATAACGTATATCAGTCATCGGCTGGTTAGCTTAACCCTCTGAAACAACCCTGGAGGGATAGTTTTTAAACTCTCATGAGATGAGCATGTCGATATCGTCCACGTGTGCAACTGTGTATTCTGGGGGATGGAAAAAGGAATATATTGCCATGTGTGTTATTTTTGTTTGATATATGTGCATTAGCCCGCCCCAGGAATCACTATTAAGAGGTAAAACAAACACATTCAGTGTCCTATTAAGGGCTAATTCATACTTTGATGGGACGATCGTCTCACTCCGAAGACGAGAGGTTCTCGCACGAGTGCGGAATCGCGTTCGTGTTTGAGTAAATGTTCAAGCCTCCCCCTATAGTACTATGGGATAAAGTACAGTTTTAGACCGCAATGGAGGGGGCGCTGTCTCAAGCAAACCTGAGCCACGAGACACCACCGAGCACGCTAAAGCGTGCGAGTTGCCTTGTCTTAACGGTACTGAGTTCGCTTAGCCGACTCAGCCCTGTTCGAGTTGCGACCCGATATGGACAGGAATAGCAAATCATGTTGTGGAGACTGGCGAGAGCGTTTGCCCCGACTGCCACTCAAAGGGGCAATCACTGTCCAATCACAGCGCATCCTTGCACAAACGCGAAGGCGATTCCGCACTCGCTTCCACGACGTATAAATGTGACTTTAAGGCGATGCGTGGCAGGTTATGTTGTCGTTTCCTCGTTCTTGCATGAAGGAGACATGACTGTCTTTTTGCAGTTTTTTCAGGTGATGTGTAGTCAATTGTACTGACAACTAATATGGTAGGCAGTGTTCCCCCCCCCCACCCCACCCCTTCTCCCTGCCCCTCCCCCTGCCTCTTTTTCAAAACAGGAACACTTCCGTTGTGCTTTGATGGCATTGTAGACCCCCCCCCCCCCCCCCCCCCCCACCCCACCCCGTAGGTGTTTTCATCATTGTTTTATTTTTTAAGTTGGCAAAATAGTTCTATGACTCCTATATAGTGATGATTTTTGTATCCTTCTCTAGTAAAAACTGATATTTTTTATTCTCGTGACATGGCTGGCTCCTGACTCTTTCTTGAGTGTGTTCTTGTGTCGGTGGACAACCTAATCCGGAGCTTCATATTAATGAATCGAACGTTGTTTTAAGTTAACCAATGTTACATTTTACAATACAACTATACATCTGCTGTGGTTGGAGCCTTGGAGGTGGTCTCCCTAGAAATCTAGACCCAATTGGTTTAGTCTCACACCCATTGCATCAAGGCAAAAATGCAGGTGGTGTAATTGAAAAGCCTTGTTGTACCAAATAATTAAACTTGCTTAATAAAGGTGAAATTGTAAATAGAACACCCTATCAATATTGTTGTGGCATGATCTTACACAATAACCATAATACGGCCACATACTACATACTACACATACACAATATGCTATTTTCAGCCTACTATTTAGTACCGGTTTCACTTCAAAAAGTAATTTGCTAAACTAAATGCAATTTCAGACGGGGTCTTATGCTGGCCCTATTGACAATACATGATCAGAAATGAGTGAGTCATGCATGAGATAATAATCCAAACAAAAGTGGTCTATAAGTTAAATAAATGAATGTGAAGAATATGGTATAGTAAAACATCTTGGAGCAAAGAAAAGGGAATAAAAAACATAAAAAATGTAATTGAATACCCTCGATAACAATGCATTGGGCCCATATGGATTTATCTTACGAATGTGAGTGTCAATATAGGGATTTTATGAGTGTATGCAGACATTTATCATTGGGCAAAAGTCTATTAAATATGGTGGTGCAACATTCTTTTCGGCCACAAGGTGGTAATCTTGAGCTTCATAAATAATGCCTGCGGTCATGTATAAGCTGTCCTCTGGAACTGGGGGGTCGCTACATTATATACATTTCGGCTATTTTCAAAAAGATTTTTATAGATTTAAAAACGTATGGGACATTCTGCAGATCTGCACCATTGAGTACTTTTACTTTTCGTACTATAAGTACATTTTGACGGCAATACTTTTGTACTTTACTCAATTACATTTTTTAATTCCGGACTTTTACTTGTAACAGAGTATTTCTATATTGCAGTATTGATACTTTACGTAAAACGTACTATTTTTCCACCACTGACTGGGAGTCTGGGAGGACCTCATAGGCGCAGGCCTCTGACTCCGGCAACCAGAGCCATAGCTGAGAGTGGCGCCATTGAGGGGTCAGAAAACGGAGCCTGTTCATGCAAGCTGGATTTTGAACATTGTTTTCAACGAGGGCTTCGCAAATATCAATGAAATGAAATGAAATCTATATTTACCCAGGGTATCTGGGCTAAGCTCAAGAACTTGTTTCCAGCCAGGCCCTGCTCATAGAACACATTTCATCGTAGTGGTTGATGCCTTGTTCAAGGGCATTTCAGCGGTGGTAATTTTAACGTGTCGGACGGCTGGTTCGAACTGGGAACCTTCCGGTATCTAGACCGCGCCGCTATCCGTTCGGCCACCGCTACTAAATCAGCAATTCTAGGCATGTGTGCAACTGCAACATGACAACTGTTTAAATTATTGCACAGTGAAAACTAATGTTTATGTTGTACTTTTAGTAATAGTCTTACTAAAAACTCGACGCCTAGCACATGTAGAAGAGCCGCCATTGGACTGGTCCCAAAATAGTGAACGGAGTTGTCGTACCAGCATTGGGACAGGCGTGATTTCTTTCTACGTCCGAGCTAGCCTCGGTCCCATGCTTACTTTTCGTCCGAGTATAGACATGGTAACGCCCCGCCTGCCTCTGATTGGCCTACGGGAAGCAGTGTTTTCACAGAGCCATTGAATGGCCACTCAGAGTTTGCAGCAGCTGTTCAGGTACAGTAAACAAAACAGTTGTGTATCTATCTATTCTTCACGTGTTGTAAACAAAAACATTTGTAGCTAGCCTGGCCTGCCTACACATGACGTCCTGTCCTGGGAGGGAATAGGGATAATGAATTCCTACAAGTCTTGAGTGAGTATTACATTCACGTGCGTTATTGTACAAGCAGCGGACGGAATTAACTATAAACAACAACCTCCCGATAGTCACCGACACAGTCAACTCTCAATTCATTTCCAGGACATAGCCTATGTCTGAATAAAACACAACGTTCACGTGAAGGTATTAATTCCAACTAGTTGTATAAATAATAATTATAAGGTAAGTATAAGGCCATGCTTTTACTAAAACGTCACACATGTATAATGTTGTGCACCGCGCGCTGACTGTAGCCTTTGATGTGGAACGTGCATGGTTGCACCATGTGTGTAGGTTAATTACTGTAGGTCTACTTTTACTCTAGTATAGGCCTACATTTTGAATTCCAGACCTTTACTTGTAACGGAGTTGTTATAAATTTCAGTATTGATACTTTTACTTAAGTAAAACAATTGAGTACTTTTTCCACCACTGGCCAGAGGCCCTGAGCGTCTTTTCATCAATCAGCCTCATTCTCCAAGTCTAGCTGCTGCATGCATTGCTTCAGTAAACCACATGGTGGCAGTATTGGCCTCTTTCAGAAATTCTCCAGAATTTGGGCTACCAAATTCTGTGAGTGAATAGTTTTTGATGAATCAGAATAAACCATAAGAATTGCCAAAGCAACTCAAGTCAATCGGGTAAATATGTTATTTGGTTGTAATTGGGTAACAAGTTCTTTGTATCACAATACTTTTACAAAATTGTGTATACATTGGTTCATGTTATGCTGCCTTTCACATGCTGTCATGTTAGAACTTTAATTTGACTCATCATACCACTCTAATACAACATCATACTCGTTCTTGTCTTTGTCAGACTCAGTATTATTAATATAAAGTTTTACCATTTAGTACTATTGGTGTATTCAAAAGATAAACATTACTTTTTTCACTGTGTTCAATCAACCTGTTTCTGAGCATTGATGTATGTCTTTCCACAGTCTCACCTCACCTCACCTATCCCGTAACCCTGGAGGGTCGTTGGGGCACCACAGACGATCTGTTGACCAGCTCTCTCCATCCCTCTCTGTCCTCGGCAGAGGGTCGTTGGGGCACCACAGACGATCTGTTGACCAGCTCTCTCCATCCCTCTCTGTCCTCGGCAGCTCTCTCTCCATCCCTCTCTGTCCTCGGCAGCTCTCATTGCCTCGCTGAGTTTCAAGTGAGTCCATAATAATTCTCCGGTGTTATCTTCCCATCTTTTCTTTGGTCTCCCTCTTCTCCTGCCACCTTGTACGTAGCCGCAATTTGCAACTCTAGATTTTTTTATAATGGGATTAATCTAGAGTTGCAATACCCTCCATTGACTCCCCACTCATCCAATTTGGTTTGCGATCTGCTTGTCTTAAACGATGTTAAACTCACCAACATTGCAGCTGTAGTCTAAACTTGAATTATCCTCTTTCAATCTGCCGAGCTTGTTTTTCATAAAAATCCACCGTGTTATGAGCTACTTTCTGTCAAGAAATTCTGTGCAGGTGATTATTTTTCTAAGTGCTGGAGTTTGGAAGCACTCGTCGTATGTCACTGAACGGCCCTGCGTACCACCTGTTTCGAATTTGCACATAATGCAGGAGGCAGCAGCGTGACCCGTTAACAAAAACGAGTGCTTCCAAACTTTCTAAAACACTTAGAAAAAGAATCACCTGCACAGGATTTCTTGACAGAAAGTAGCTACGGTGGATTTTTATGAAAAACAAGCTCGGCAGATTGAAAGAGGATAATTCAGACTACAGCTGCAATGTTGGTGAGTTTAACGTCGTTTAAGACAAGCAGATCGCAAACCAAATTGGATGAGTGGGGAGTCAATGGAGGGTATTGCAACTCTAGATTCATCCCATTATAAAAAAATCTAGCATTGCAAATTGCGGCTACCTCGTACGGTGCCTTGCAGGATGGTCTTTACAAGGCCTGAGGATCTGGTGATGTGTCCATACCACCTCAGTTCACCCTTAATGACAGTGGTAAGCAGGTCATAATGTGGGCCGATGGCTTGGCTGATCTTTTGCCGTTCTTCCTTCCCATGTTGGGTGTAGGAGATACCCATGACTCTTCTGTAGCATCTCATCTCAATGCTCTGTGTTCTCTTCTGTAGCTCAGTTCCTTACCACAGTCAGGTTTTCCAAAATGAATATTGTAGGCTTCAGGCAGCACCTGGGGGCATATTAAACATGAAGACCATACACTAGTTTTGGAAATGAGAGATAACCAGAACATTGTCTTAATCTGTGTAAATCCATCAGGAAACTATCTGTACCCTGTTCTGAAAAGTGGTGAGTTGTCATGGCTTCTATAATAATGGGTTTACAACAACATACTGTAATGGGATTCATGAGCCAGTGTTCAGAATTTGGGTGGTATAATTCCTGTAGCATTTTCTTTCTTTTCAAAATCTTTTTATTTCCGTTTTATAACAGTATGGGTGTCAAGTCACAGGTTCATAGAAAAAATAAAAAATCAGATTTTAGTATCAGTGACTGAGGTAAACAAACGTAGCCTACTGTATGAATCACAGAGATCGTGGGCAGACATAATGAAAAGACTGTTATTGTGCAAAACATGCCCCTTCAAGACAAAAGAAAAACATTTTCTCCCCTTCAAGTCCCAATTTAGTATAGCCAATTCCCAATTCCCCAGCCTCTCTACAAGTACTCCATCTCTGCTAAGCCTCGGGTCTCCTCCGATACCCGGGCCATCAAGCCAACATCTTCTTTACACCCGACAGTGAAAGGTCTCACTAGGGGGGTGTAACGCATGTGGAGGTACACGCTCCTGTAGCATTTTCACATATTTCAACATGATGAAATACTGAGAGAGTGTAAAACTGTGTCTGTATACAATAACCTACACAATATAAAAGTATGTACCAGTATGTGATATGGTGGTTGCAAGTGTCAATGTTTCTCCTTAGGTAAAACAACTAATTGTTACAATGTTATCACTTTAACCAAACTACATTATTCGAGCCTAGAGTCTACCATAACAATTATGAGAAACACCATCCTAGGCAAGGTATAAAAAAATCTTTATTGATAGCCAAAAATAACAGATGTTAAATTTGAAAGATTATCACGACGGAAGCTGCATTGCAACACAGATATTACACATTTATTTACATTATTGTCATTTTAAAAAAGGAAAAAAAAGAAAAGAAACTTCATTCCATTCATAGAATTGGATGAAATGAGTGGATTTACAGTTACACACACAGCAGTACAAATGACAATACAGATACATTTTAAACTATCACTAACCTAAGTGTTCTTCATCATAACTATTATTTATTCATTTACCTACTGTAGATTATGTTGCCTACAAACAAATCAGTTACTGAGAGCCTATGACATCTCGGTCTAGAGTCTAGACAGCAAATTATAACTAAAATGTTTGGGATTGCAATTTAGAATCAGTAGCCTATTATAGGCTACAGTACAGTGTCTACATTATTAAGTATGAATAAGCCTATGAACATGAAAATAAATCAGTCTTCACAGCACCACCGAAGAGGTTTCATTCATTTTGGAGCACATGTTCCATCTTGAAAGATGCAAAAGTCTTTGAGGGAATCCATTAGAATTTTAGTTTCATTCACCAGTTAAACAAAAATGATGGCTTGCTTGCAGTTATAATTCCTCCGTTATTTATGCGTGGCATTGTTGACAAATTAAGTTTATCCTGTCTTATTTGCGTGAAGGCAATGCTCTATAGGCTATGCTTAACTTAAACTATTTCAGGCTCAGGTATGTTAGCTCAATGTTTTGTGCCATTAAGCGACATTGGCGTGGTGCACGAAAATTAAATAATACAACTGTCAAAGAACTCTAATAATATCACAATCTACGATGGACTAGGTTCAGGTTGTTGTTACTGTTGGCTACAGCTTGAGGGGTGGTGGGTGGGGGGGGTGGCTGTGCCGGGACCCCGTTGGTTACTTTTGGGGGGCTGCAGCCTTTAGGTTTGGGGATTCTAGTGGGTCCAGGTCGTTGTCGGAATGCTTCAATAGGGATCTGAGAAAAGAAGGAAGTGGAGCACATGAGTACGGAAGGAGGACCAGCAACAATCAATGCAAAAATGTGGGATTGGATTGCTGTCTGCGGTTTGTCTCTCAGATAGGCTGTTACGGGCTACATTATGGCCCTTCTAGTCTACCATATAGCGCAACTTTCCTTTAACGATGGAGTGCCGTGCTTTTTGTACTTTTTCTGTTTTGTATGTGTATATGGAGTTAACACTACTCTAATAGACCCCCAGCCTGGTGTGGTTATAATATTCAAATATGTCATCCCTGTATTTTTGGTTTCTTCCTGAAAGCTGAATGACTTTGAGTCAAAAGGCCCAATTGAAATACACCACTTTAGTGACCTCATAACCCTAACCACTCCCACATTATCATACAACACACGGCTGTGGGCGAGGCTTAAGCCCAAACCACACCAATGGGTCAAGTGTCAAATGTCCTGTTGCATGTCGACGCCTGGTGGCGCATGTCGATGCAAGTCGACCCAAGTGATTAAATTGGTTCAATTCAATGGTTGCTTGCAACTACATTCGTCTACATGCGTCTACTCACAACAGTTTGGTTGCAAGGATTTGGGTTTGCGCTTTAAGTTCAGGTTGGTGGTGCTAACGGCCGAGCTACACCAGGCTTTTCGCACGTGTTTACACGCACACGCGAGCCCCGCATACGCACACTTAAAATAGAACTGGACCTATAAGTGTGCGTAAACGCACGCTGTAAAGTCTGGTGTAGCTTGGCCGTAAGGTGAAAACCAGGTATACTTAATGAACTGGTGGGTGGGCCACATAACAACATAATGTTTAACACTTTCTGTACCCCGGGGAGGGATCGGGAGTCAAACCTGCAACATGCTGTAAGGCTGGATTACCAGCCTAGGTGGCCGGACGGCTAGGCTGGCCCGGGCCACAGCACTCTCATCTATAACATCTGACCCCTCTGTCATGGTACTATGTTTTTGTGCTGCTGCTGGCGTAGTGATACTGGACACAAAAATAGTGACAGACTGAGGGGTCAAAGTTAAAACGAAAGTTACTCTAGTCTATATGGTAGAAATAGCCGAGGTCAACAATACAAATGACACTAGTTTTGTGGTTTAATTCATTTCTAATGAGCCCCCAGTCCCCCACCATATGACCGGAACTATTTAATTCACCAAAACCAGACCAGAACTTCCACCACAGGGCTCAGGCAATCAATTAATCATGAATATAGATTCACGGCAAGTATTTCCTACAGCTTTTGGGTGCATTTGGTGCACTGGTGTGCCCTCTTCGGTGCACTCGGTGCGTTCGAAAAGGCTAGTCATTCCCCTGTCACTGCCATGCTAAAGTGATTGATAGGCTTGCATGATTTGACAACTAAAATGGATTCGGCAGCACATACTCTCCACACAGTGGCAGGAGTGAGGACCACCAGCATTGAATATCAATGGTTTAAACAGAGTTCAGCGAGTGAGTACATACATAATATTATGAAGCCGGTTATAAATTGTTATAAATGAGTTTATTGAACAGTCTACGTTTTTGAGACTGAATAGAATGCAGTACTATCTATGACCACTAGAGCTTGCCATTGCATCATGCCATGCCATTGCAATCATGCCATGCAAACACAATTACTTATTGGAATGCATATACATTTACGTCATTTAGTATTGTTGCCTATTTCATATACTATTTGCTGTGATGCACATTAAGACAAAATACTGCCACACACACAC
Organism: Electrona antarctica; assembly: GCF_951216825.1. Classification (NCBI taxonomy): domain Eukaryota; kingdom Metazoa; phylum Chordata; class Actinopteri; order Myctophiformes; family Myctophidae; genus Electrona; species Electrona antarctica. Next base: position 4,797,408 of record NC_136803.1, on the reverse strand, counting down.
ACACACACACACACACACACACACACACACACACACACACACACACACACACACACACACACACACACACAGTAAACTTTATTTTATTTTTAAAAACAAGTTAAGCAATTTTCTTATGGTTATGGCGAACCTGATGGAAAGTGAATCTGAATGCTAAAAAAGGGAAAAAAACAGAAAATGACAATGTATACATTATTACTTTAACTGTATAATCAGAGAATATTATCAGAATAATGTCAAATCTGGGAATACATTTCTTACCAAGATTTGTTTTCACCAATGTGTTTGTAAAGGTGTCTACTAACATATCCCATATTGGTTTCTATTCAACCACCCTATAGGAATCTTTGACAGCTGCTGAAAGTTGGGGGTACCATCAACAACCAATATAAGGCAAAATGTTCTAAATTTCATTATGCTTTAAGTAGCATGTGACATGTCAAACTAGAAGGTTGTCATGATTCTGAATCCATTCCAAGCAATAGTTTTGCACGAAAAACTCTCCTTGGGCTAAAAACGGCCATAGCCGTCACAATTGTGATGAGGTCAGCACATTTGTGCACATTTGGGCAAGTGGCTATGGCCAAATTTAGCCCAAGGAGTGTTTTCCGTGCAAAACTATTGCTTGGAATGGGTTCAGAATCATGAAAAACCCCTAGTTTGACACGTCACATGCTACTTAAAGTATAATGAAATTTAGAACATTTTGCCATATATTGGTTGTTGATGGTACCCCAACCTTCAGCAGCTGTCAAAAATCCCCCTACGGTGGTTGACTAGAAACCAATGTGGGATATGATGTTAGACACCCTTACAAACACATTGGTGAAGAAAGGTCTTGGTAAGAAATGTATTCCCCGATTTTATTAATATTATTAGTATCTATCTTTGAGTGGTGCAAACCACTCCAATAACCAGCTTTGTCTGTATCTATGTGTCTATGTATGTGTGTACCTGTACGTGGGTTACTATGGTCACTGACATTACGTCAGACCACAGCTGATCAGGCTATATAAGACCTTGCACCACTCAGTTCACACGGGTGTGATTTTTAAGTGTATATTTGTACGTCTTTAAATGTTCTGATGAATTCAAAATGGAGGACCCTGATGTAAACAAGTCTTAGTGCTTGTTCTGGTTTCATTCTCGTAGCAGTTTTGTATTGACGTGTACCTTTACGTTTGAACTGCACCCATTCTACGAACTGTGAATACAAAATTCAATCAATCATCAGTGGATCTAAAACTTCTATTTGCTGGTGTATTCAGGAAGGTAAACCCCTCATAAAATGTACTGTTGGTATGTGACTGAACTCATTTGCCATGGAGTTGAAAGCTTATGGTGTGTGGAGTTGCTATCAGTAGTAGTGCTGTTCATGTAAACATGCATTCTTACTTTCAAAGGTTACAGATTAGATTATGTTCTAGAGACCAGTGGTTCCCAGACCTTTTAACCTGTGACCCAAAACAGAAATTAGACATTCTCCAGGGACCCAAACTACTACTTCTTAAATATCTGTTCTAATTCATGGAATGTCTTCGATTTTTCTTTTATTTCTTCATGAAGTTACTGAAAATAAATCATTAAATTTTTGGGTATTTTGGGTCCCGACACAGTTTTTGGGTGTTCTAGACTAGAGTTTAACGTCACTGTTATTACTCTTTGTCTGCATGCTCTCCTTTCCTTTCATTCTGTTTTGTCTCTTTTCTTTTATAGGACAGAGTTTTGAAGGCCTCTATGTTCATACAACACCCCACACGTCTATTCTTGGTCAAAGCCACCACAATGCCTGGATGTCAGGTATGTTTATTCCTACAATGTATAGTTCAGGAACTTGTTAATTAGGGAGCCGGTGATGGTCAGTCATGAAACTTTATGCTCAATTTGCAGCAACTGTCTTGCGGATGGGAGTGGAGTGTATTTTTCAAGGTCACATACGACTACCCTTCTATAGCTTGTGTAGTGACAATCTGGTTACAATCTCTCTTAAGCACCGCGTTTTAATAACCGTCATTGGGTTTCGTAAACTCACTCGAGTGATAAGGACACCTTTTGATCACTGAGATTGAGTTTGGGACCTTTTATTGTCATGGATTAAAGACGGCTGCATTGCAGGGTGATGCACTGAGGTTATGTTCTCCTCTCCTGTGAAGTTGCGTGCGAAAATAGCCAAAGAATCTAAGCATTTTATCAGTGATCTTCTGCAGATCTATGCAGCTCTGTGAGAAATCTTCCAAGGTCACACGTATTACAGTTGGTTTCATCACATCTGCCTTTATTCCCTAAACCCATGCTGAACCCCGCACTCAGTCTAGACTGAGAAACTCAGTCCTGGAAGAAACCGCAATGCTGTGTTATGTCATGAGTTGCTTGTGGTTTTTTGGAGAATTGATTTTAAAACCTCCAGTGAACCGTGACCTAAAGTTCCTACGGGGTAGGCAACAGACATAATGGTGCAGGCTCTAACGTCATGGAGGCAGTGTTGACTTTACATGCCTTACCAAGCCTTAATGTGATGCTTTGTTCTCTCGTATATCAGCAGGAGCAGCGGGAGCTGAAGTAAGAACTTCCTCCACCGTGCACACACTGCAACGCCGGCGCCATTTGTCCCCATGGCAACCAAACACAAGGTTTGTTTTGGGGCTTGGGTTGCGGTTAGAGAGAGAGAGGCTACTCTCACACAGTGTACATCCACTGAATATGAAGCCCTTTGTTTTAGAGTAAGCCTAGGCCTTGACTCCCCCCTCCGTATTTTTTGTCCTATCCCTGGTTTTGTTGTGCCTGACGGTCAAGGTGGTAGGAATTCCTGTGTGATTATTATCATTGTGGACTTTAAGACAGGGAAATCCGCTCTAGCCTGCAGTCGGACACTTGATACACAGCTTATCTTTTTGGCAGGGGATACAGTGTAGTCATTTTACTTTCTCGTCGCTATTCCAGGCGTAACCTTGGGTGTGATATGTTTACATATCACAAAGTGGGTATTGTTGAGCGGGTAAATAGACATTCCCCTTTCTTCCGCCTAAAGTACACAATTAAAAACGGTAAATTCTCCATATTGAGTATAGCTATCAATTTGACTCACGTAGCACAATAAAATGGACCTTGGCCTCCGGTGTGTGTGTGACTGGTATGTATGTTGGTGGAGATGCACTACTTGGCTGTAGTGTAGGAAGGTATAGGCTCTCTCTCGCCAAACCTAAGTCAGCTTGAGTCAGCTGCTAATTGAGGTCACAGACGGCGACCCCAGCTGCTGTGCGGTTGTCTCGTAGACATCTTGTTTGCACCCTGTCCTGTGTGGTTTTTACTGCACCCCCTGACCGATGTGGATCGGGTTTAGCTGGCCGCATTCCTTTGGTATCAATTCAATGCTTGATTGGGTCACCTCAGTGCACGGCAGTGACAGTGACTAATGTGCGTGCGATTGTGCTTGAGATAATGCAACAGCATTTTATGGACACGGTTGTCTTGCTTTGTCAGAAAACCGATATCAAGAAGGTTGTAATGATAAGCTTTTAGCAGTGGTGGAAAAAGTACTCACAATTTGTACTGTACTTAAGTAAAAGTATCAATACTGCACTATAGAAATTCTGTTACAATGTAAAAGTCTGGAATTCAAAATGTACTTAAAAGTACCAATAGTAGTCATTACTACAAAATTAGTACAAATCTTTTGAAAATAGCAGATCTACAAGCTCACAATGCATCATGATTCAACCTTAGAGTATATATGAATAGAGACGGCACCCGAGTTCTCCTCCCATCCACTCAAAAGCGCATGAGGCGATTTCACTGTGCATTCTGGGTAGGAACAGAGTGCATTCTGGGATGGATTGGGCCCAAACACATGAACGCGCTGCCGCTGACTATCATTGCAGGCATTCAGCGTTCACGTGTCATCGTGAACGTGCACAATGATAGTCAACGGACCAGCGCGTTCATGTGTTTAAGCCCACGCTGCAATATCAAATTCGGCCACTATGTCCATTTCACCTCAGGGTTTCATCCGGGTGCCGTCTCTATTCATATATACTCTAAGGATTCAACGCATTGTGAGCTTATTGCTATTTCAAATTAACTTTTTGTAAATATGGCTGAAATGGTTAATCTATGTTTTGTAATAACAAACAAAATTTACAAAGTAAGTTTTCAAATAAATGTAGTGGAGTAAAAGTACAATATTTGGATCCGAGTAGTGGAGTAGAAGTAAAAGTATTGGAAATACTCAAGTAAAATACAAATAGCTCAAAATGTACTCAAGTACAGTACTTAATTAAATGTACTTAGTTACTTTCCACCACTGGCTATTAGTAAATCAGCTCCTACCATCACTGGTATATTAAGATGATGCTGTGCCAGTTCTGTAACAATGAGTGTGCTATAGGGAGGGATATAGTTAAGTGGCAGCGGTGGCCGAACGGATTGCGGAGCGGTCTTGATACCGGAAGATCGCCAGTTCGAATCAGCGGTCTGACACGTTAAAATTACCACCGCTGAAGTGCCCTTGAACAAGGCATTGAACCACTACGATGAAATGTTCTATGAGCAGGGCCTGGCTGGAAACAAGTTCTTGAGCTTAGCCCAGATACCCTGGGTAAATATAGTAATCATTTCATTTCAACCACATGAACCCCAGCATCCCTATAGGGAGGGATACAGTTAACCACATGAACCCCAGCATCCCTATAGGGAGGGATACAGTTAACCACATGAACCCCAGCATCCCTATAGGGAGGGATACAGTTAACCACATGAACCCCAGCATCCCTATAGGGAGGGATACAGTTAACCACATGAACCCCAGCATCCCTATTCTGGGATGAACATTTGGTGAAAATAGCTGATCTACAAGCTCACAACGCGGCACATTGCAACGCGCTGCTGTGAGCTTCTACACTGTCTTTTTCCGGTGAAGAGACTTTGGCGTAGAGGTGTAAACAGAAGAGGACTTTCTTAGTATACACCAAGGGGCCAGTGAGGCTATTCAACGTTGAAGGTCTGGGTCCTAGTGGTAGGAGGAGGGACTACAGGCGGACCCGTGGATTCATGACCGGGAAACCCCGTGCAGCTGGGCTTTAACATTGAGCGCTCGGTTGCATACGTCACTCCGGACCTCAAAGTTGAGGTCCGGAGGAGGGACTTCCGGCAGTCTTCCGGGTGCTTCAAAACGCCACTGAGCAACTTCCACTGACATGAATAGCGGAGGGGGCGGAGCTTCGCGCCAGATCAGTCTCTATCCTTTTATATACTCTATGGTATACACCCCTGGGGGTCTTAGTATACACCCCTGGGGGTCTTAGTATACACCCCTGGGGGTCTTAGTATACACCCCTGGGGGGCTTCAGTCAAAGTATATAGTGTTTAAGTTAATTGTTGGCCTATTCTTAATCACCCTGTAAATGGGCCTAGATTTAAATTGGATGCGTTTGGAGAGACGCAAGTAATACAACAGTTGTTACATTCTGTGATATACAGTAACACAATGGATGTTTTTGCTTGCAATATTTCGTTGTGGCTGTATCTGTCCAACTGAAGTCATATTATGAGATTTATTGCATAACCAAACCTTACAGTGGCTTCAAGATATCTCATATTAACTTGCATATCTTATTTTTTTTGTGCACAACATTACGTATAATTACATTCCTGGAGCGACCAAATTCTAGCCCTGCTGTCAAATTAAAATCTCCAGTTTAGCTGGGTTTTCCCCCATGTCTTTCCCAACACATTTTATTAGCTCAGTCATCGAGGTGACATCAGTCAAATGTGGTTTACCTGGCAGTGAAATACACGGCAACTTCCAGATTTCCCAAATCTCCTTTTTCTACGCTGCCCCCTCTAACCCCACCTTCATTCCATGCCTTCCTCCACCAGTTCCCCTGTGTTGACCTTCAATACAGACTCAATTTAAACACGACAAAAAAATAAAAAAATAAAAAAATAAAAGCATCTCTGTGTGCCAACATTTCCCCCTGCGGTCGCGTGCGACCACATTTCAAATGCATATGCATAGAGAAACACACCCATAATTGGGATGGATGAGTCATGTGAAAAGAGATGATTTGTGGGCGAAAAAGCTAAATAAAAGGAGAGGATTATGTTACAAACCAAGTGAACAGAGAGAGCCAGGATACTCCTGTAGTCGGCCTACCAAATAATAATGTCATAAGGGAATTCAAATACTTTTGTTGAACCCCCCCCCCCCCCCCCCAGATGCATGCAGAATATATTTGGGCCTCTGAAATGTATGCATTTATTGGGCAATGCCTCTGAGGTTGATTGTATCCATACCGTTGTTTTAGTTCTGTGTCAATTGGAAACATTTCGACAGTGGATAACATAATGTTATACATTGTCCAACATGCCTGCTAGATGTTTCCTGACATGTTCCTAATGTAACCAAAGCAAGAGTGCCGAGTCAGCTTTTTGGATACTTTTGCTCAATAGCTTTAGTATTTTACCCATAAGTTGCCTGGGGGGATTTTAATTTGATAATCAAGTCAATTAAATCTTTTCTGTTTGACCATGTGTGTGTGAAATTATCTGACAGAGGACTTGAGTGCTATTCCAGTATAATTCAGCTTGAATCAGTCCTGATTTACAGAGAACAATTTACTTGTGCGGGTTTAGTTTATGGTTAATAATTGTCTACCATTGACTGTTCACACACTGGAAAATGTTTTACGCTATACTCAGGGGAGTGGGGTGGGTCTGCTTTATCTAAGGTTAACATGAGTGAGAGCAAAATGGCTGCCGTGTGAATATGGTGAATGGCGACAATGGGCTTTCAGGGGTTGACACCTTTTCAAGGACCCCAACATTTTGAAAAGATAAAATAATTTCAAGGACCCCCAGTTTGACATGCACCACAGAAATTATGGACAGCAGATTACATTTCAGGTGCATTTGCGACCAAAATTGTCGCAATTTTGAGCCTGAAGCCTGGTGATGTGAGCTTGTAGATTAGCTGTATTTGCCAGAGTGCACGCCGTAACCACTTCACACTCAGTGTGTGTAAGCTGTGTGTGTGGTTGAGGGGTTGGGGCAAAATGTTTTTTAAGGTAGACCACACCAATGCAACTCATTGCAACTCGATGAATTGCATTGGTGTGGTTTACCTTAAAAACAGTTTTGTCTCAACCCGACCCTTTGGTGTGGTTTGGGCTTTAAGACTGTTGCATCCCCACTCAAAATGTGCACCTGCCTGGTCGGGCAACCAGGTAGCGAACTTCACCTGCCTGACCATTTTATTTACCTGCTCTGGGCAGGTGTTAGTGTCAACCCCTGCTATATGCATGCACGCCCTTTTGGAAAGAACTTGAGCCACTTCCCTACTTCCTTCACATGTGTCGCTTGATGATACTAATGAAGGCTCTGTTCCATTCAGTATTTTAGCCGTGACGTGAGCGCACCCTCCTGAGATACTTCCGGGTCCTACTTTTGTGTCGCTTTTGTGTCCCCATAGTTATACTGTGACGCTCCGTCGGACTAAATCTGAGATGAAAACAACCACGAAAGTCTCATTTTACCGCTTTCCTCACAAACAACAAAGCTGCGCTGCTCTCCCAAATTTGGCTGTGACAGGCCGTCTGCCCCACACGGAATACTATCGCCATTTTATTTAATTGTGTCAACTAAATCCTCATTAATGCAAACTAGATTCAACATACTCAAGCCTGCAAACATTCTAAATATGCCCCCGAAATATTTTACTGAGCAAATGGACTGTTACCACCGTCAATAATAATGATAATAATAGTCTTTATTGTCTCCACATCATATTTTTTTTTTGTCATGGACACTTAATAATTCTACTCGAGTTGGAAGCATTAAAGGGATAGTTCAGATTTTTTGAACTTAAGTTGTATGAAATACTTGCCATTAATATAGTGGTTGCAACTGTATTAATTGATTGCCCGAGTCCCATGGTGGGAGTTCTGCTCTGGTTTTGGTCAATATTAAGTAGTTCCGGTCATTTTGTGGGGGGCACTGGGGCCACGCAGTAAAAGTAAATGAATCCACAAAACGAACGTAATTTGTATTGTTGACCTATTTCTAAAATATTAGCGCGACTTTCGTTCAACTTTGACCCCTCTATCACATGGAACTATTTTTTGGGCGTAGTGATATGGACACAAAAAACATAGTTCTGTGTGATAGAGGGGTAAAAAAAGAACAGAAGTTGCACTAATATTTTAGAAATAGGTCAACAATACAAATGACGTTAGTTTTGTGGATTAATTTACTTTTACTGCGTGGCCCCCAGTGCCCCCCACAAAATGACTGGAACTACTTGATATTTCACCAAAACCAGAGCAGAACTCCCACCACAGGACTCGGGCAATCAATTAATACAGTTGCAACCACTATATTAATGGCAAGTATTTCATACAACTTAAGTTCAAAAAATCTGAACTATCCCTTTAAGACCCATTTTAACCCTCAAAAAAATTCTGAAAATGACATCATTGTAAAAAGATTCACGCGTTTAGATATTCTATTTACAATGAGATGCGGACGGGAGCTGGTGCCACTTGGACCCGGACGTAACGTAGCACTACAAAATGACGTCGGACTTAAATACTGAATTCTGGTCAAACAGAGCAGGGTGCTGCTATTGTTCATGTTGGCTCACTGGAAACACTCTGCTACACCTGTGGGTCTCAAAGTGTCCTTGAGTGGGTTCCAAATGGCCCCGTACGGGTATAACTCTGAGTGTAAAACGGGTCCATTTGGTTGGAGTTATGGGGGTCCTTGAAATGAAAACGTTTGAGAACCACTGCACACTAAATGGAACAGAGCCTTAAAGGAAGTAGGGAAGGGGCCCGGAAGTAGGAAGAGTTATTCTGTGTGCATAGAGCCCATTTCTTTCTTGAATCGCAGGATAGCTTAATTCGCGGTTTTCACCCAACAGCAAACGGGCGATTCTCTGCAAGGAGCACCACTCCATAGTTTTTAAAGGATCTAAAGTGGAGTTTCCATTATGTCATTAAAAAGAACTCAAAGTTCACCCGTGTAGCTTTTCACTCTAGGTCACAGGGTTTTCTGAGCTCTGGATGCAGGGAAGAAACTATGATGTCAGCCTATGATTTTAACTCAAGCAAGCAAACACATGTCAGTACCTCTCAACCCCCCCCCCCCCCCCCCCCCCCCCCCCCGTTCTCCCTTTCTTGTTAATCCTAAAGGCTGTAAGTAAAGCACAGCACAGGTTTTTTTTTGTTCACTTGATATCTCTAGTTGTGAAATGTATAATTGTTACATCATAGCAGTGCATATTATCTTTAACCACAGGAACCCTTGCGTCCTAATTCTTTGCCAAACATTTAGCAGACATGCAAGCTCACAATGTGTTGCGTTTAGACGCATTGTGAGCTTCTAGATCGGCTACCTTTTGGAGGGGGAAATACTAGCAGACCTAGTATGGACCCCCGGGGGACTCGTATCAACTAAGTATTTAGGGTTTTGGTGGTTAAATGTGACTAAATTTGACTGAGGGACTGCCATTGGATTTTTTTTAGAATTTTCGTTTTTTCATGTCATATGAAAGCAGGTAATCACAGCTTCAAATTGACATATTGGTTGTTCAGTTTGACCCACCAGTTTTTGAGATATGGCTTATAGAGTAATGTCTTGCAGAGAAACAGCGAGTTGAGAAAACAGGCTTGAAAGGTTCACTTCTGTGGACTCTAACATTACACCTAGCTACATGTTTAAGCATTTATTTCATGTTTACATGTCGATTTCAGCTCTGACTCTTATTTCAGACATGCTCTAGTATGTGAAGAGTCTGCCTGTGCTATTAACTCATTTTGGAAAAACAAAACGAAAACAAAAACAAAAAAACGTTTTTCTCCTCTGGTGAAAAGCTGGAATTTGCGCGATGGCAGTCTCTCAGTCAAATCTGGTCACAAATGTCTTTTGATCTGCAAAACTGAACAGTCAATAAGTGAGTATATTTTGTGCACTAAACAGCAGAACCTGGTACTAATACAATGTGACTGAACTCAGTGTTTTAGATGTTAGAGCTCATGCTATGACTTCAAATCAATCCGAAGTTCTTCTGATTTATGTTTAATCATTTAAAACATGCCGGTTTTGTGTGAGTAATTAAATTAAGTATGCAAGCATAGATGACAAACTAAAACATAATGCCTCTTTTTTGCACACTTTAATAGTGATAAAATGAAAACAACTTAAAGAAAATGCAAGATGAGTAATATGAAGTATAAACAGCATTGAAATCATTGTAAATCAGTGTAAATAGCCTGCCCTACATGGTAACTTCACCATTGAGTAGATTACAGTAAGTGCACACAAGTTCAAACCTAGTGTAGAGTCAAAATCATCTAGTGCTTTCAAATGGTTATTTTTTTCTCATGCAAGCAAACCATTGATTTATCTCAGGGGTGGGCAACTTTGACGAGGGCCACTATATTTCCACACTCACTCCCTAGGGCCATATATTACTGTCGTAGCAAAATAGCAGATCTACAAGCTCGTTTTGAGCTTGTAGATCGGCTATTTTTGCTGCTATTCAAATTGAAATCTTGAATTATTTTTTTGCCATTTTTTTAATTGGAATTTTCATGTAATTTCAAATGCCTTTGATTATACTTGTGTTGATCAATGAGCTACTAATTTAGACTGAAGTAATTAAAGTGGGTCATGTTTGCATGTTGTGGAATTGTAACAGCTGAAACCAATATTATATCAGTATTCTGACATTAACCTGAGGGCCACATTAAGTGAAGGTGGGGGCCGCATGTGGCCCCTGGGCCGCCAGTTGCCCACCCCTGCTTTATCTAATCAAACAGAACTAATGAAATCAACCAAAGTTAAAAACCAACTACCTTTTCTATTCACAGATCAATGAAAATCATTTTAAAGACATCAGGGGTATAATATCTCTGTCAAGACACCGAGAACGGTCACATGGAGGGGGGGGGGGGGGGCTGGGGGGTGGATCTAATGGGCAAGGATCATAATTAACGGGATGGTATGAAGGGTTTTGGTGAGGAGTGGATATTAGGTCAGTCATAGGCATTATTACTTACTGTAATTTGTGCTGGCCTTTGGATTGGGGTGGAGGTGGGCTTTATCATGATGCTACTTGTGATTTTGCTGTTGGCTTTGGCAGCAGGGGGGCTGCTGCCATTGGTCGAGACCTGAGTCCTCTGCTCCTGGAGTCCAGACATGTGGCATGGACTCAGGGTCCCTGGCGGACCGCTGATGGTCTGAATAAAGGGGTTCCCTAAGTGAATGTGGATTTTGTTGTCCTCCGTGGTGATGACGCTGGGCCCCGAGCTGTTGGATCTCTGGACCTGCCAGTTGCTCTGCCTCTCCGGGGTCACTCGGAAGACGGCGTGACCCCCCACTACCTCCACCGGCTCTGTGGAAATGGTCCGCTCGGGGGTGCCCGTTGTCACGGAGACAATTTGAATTGGCGATATAGCTCGGTCCGGGGTCACAGAGCCGGAGGAATCTGGGGTCGACATGGTTCTGGAGTAAGTAGCCATTGTGAAAGGTGACATGGCCCTGTCGGGGGAACACGGTCCATCAGAGGACACTGGGGAGGCGCCCTTTGATTTAGCTGTGGGGGAAATGCATTTTGTGGTGGGGGAAAGGGATGCATTCTGGATGATTGTAATTCTTTGTTTGGGTGGGCCTCCGCTCGTGGGTATGACGGCGGTGCTGGTGTACGACTGGACGTTCTCCGTGGTGGGGCTGGTGATCTCTAGCATGGCGGTGTTGTGTCCGTGGTCAGGAGTCACTTTGATGTGCAGAGGCTGCCCGGGACTGTGGGTCAACACCACGTCACCATGCTGGACATTGTTGGCATGTTGCCGAGGTTGCACTTTGCCGTTGACCACCTGGGGGCTCTCTTTGTTCTTCAGTGGCACCCGGGCCCTTCTGATGTTGTTGTTTAAGTTGTTGACGTTGTTGATGATCGAGGGGCTGCATTTTGTCAGTTGAAGCTCGTTGTAATTTGCATCGTCCTCCGGTTCGCTCTCGTCGTAAAGTTTTCCGTTCACGACGGCACGTTCTAGTGGCGCCATGGTCATGCAGTTGGGAGGCAGGAGGTCAGGCGGTTCAGTTTGTACTTCCTTGGTTGAAACGTGCAGGTCTGAAAATCGCCTTCCGTTCATACCGGGACGGAGACTCTTGCTGAAGCGCCTGTACCTCTCCAGCTCCCGGGTGAGGGTTTCCATCTCTCTGGCCAACTCTTTGTTCCGGACCTCCTGCTGGGTCAGTTTCCTCTGCAGTGTGGAGTGATCGTTTTTCACGCGGCAGATGGAGTCTTCAGTGCCCATATACTCGTGGACTTTCTCCTTCAGAGCTGCTACCTCTCTGGTCAAATGGCTGGACTTTGCCTCCTCCTCCTTTAACCGATTGTAAAGGACATGCTCTTGGTTGCACTCTTTCTTTTCGGCCAGCTGGTACTTTGCAAGCTCGTTCCTGGATATCTCCAGCTCCTCCATCATAGCCTTTGCCCTCTCCTGCTCGTCTGAGAATTTCTTTTCCAGTGACTCCAACTCCTCTGTTTTCAGCAGGTCGCCTTCAACCACCTTCATGTCCTTGAGTTTACGCCTCAGCCGATCAACCTCCTGCGTCAGGTCCTTGACTTTGTTGTCTTCCTGTGGAAAGCGGTTGCTGACGGGCGTCTTGATGTGCTCCTCTTTAGCCTTGATCCTCAGGTATTCTCTCTCAATGGCCTCCAGCGACTGCAGCCTCTTATTCATCACACCAACCTTAGACTCCAGGTCTTTGCTCTTTTCTTCCTCGGCCCCCAGGTTGGCTCTCAGATCATCAATGTCCTTAGTAGCACTGCACATTTTCTGCTCCAGCTCCGCCTTTGATTTCAGTGCCTTCTTGCTCTCTTCGATGAGCTTCTCTGTGACAGACGTGACTTTGTCCTGTTCCGCCTGGAGCTTACCCGTGCTGTTGTGGACCTTGTTCTCCATCTGCCTCAGCTTCTCCGCCATGGCCTTTCTCTCATCCACCAACATCACCGTCAATGTCTTGAGCTTGGTGAGGTCTTCCTTAAGTGTCATTTCAGTCTTCCCCAGTTGGCTCTCCGCAGTTTCCAGTTCCTTGACCCTGACTTTCAAGACGTCCAGATCGCTGGACAGAACCTTGGAGACAGTCTTCTCTTTCTCCAGGTTGCACTTGAGCGAGCCACATTCTTGCTTGCTTTTGCTGAATGCGTCTTCTAGCCTCTCTAGGTCAATTATCCTGTGGTTCAGTTTGTCCACCTCAGCCTTCAGACTCTGACCTTGGCCAGCCTCTTTCTCCAGCTTCCTGTTGAGGTCCCTACACCGGTCCTCCATTCTAATCAGCTCCTCATCCTTGCCCTCCATCTCCAGCACTCTCTTCCTCAGCTCTTCCACCTCGGACATGAGGCCAGAGTCTCCACACTCGCCGCGGTTGATTTTGTCCCTCAACTCCTGCAGCTCTTCCTCTGCCCTGCGCAGCGTCTTGTTGGTCTCCCCCAGCTCGTCCAGCTGCCTGCTGAGAGTGGACAGCTTCTGACGGAGCTGTCTGTTCTGGGCATCCTCGCCGGTCAGTTTGGCCGTCATGGCCTCCTGCTCCTGGTGGTGGCGACTGGCCTGGTCGCGGAGTTCAGTGTCGAGACGGAAGACCTTGCTCTCCTCCTCCTGCAGGCGGGTGTTTGCGGTGCTCAGTTCCTCCTGGGTCTTGGACGCGCCGGCACTCAGCTCCTGGACTCTGGCCTTCTGCTGGCTCAGCTGCTCTGTGAGGCGTTGCTGCTCGTCCACGACCGTCAACGCAAACGACTTGAGCTTGGTCAGCTCCTCCTTCAGGCCTGTAACCTTCTTGTTGTTCTCTTCCTCTTTCCGCTCTTGGTAGGCCTTCTCCTGGTCAATTAGCACCTTCAGCCTGGAAGTAGGAAGACAAAAGGCAAATGAGAACGTGTCATTTCCAGTTCAAAATGTGTTTGAATGGAGACGGATGATTGTCATTTGCATTATCACTATGAGACCATCGCAGAGCTGAGCATTGGAACCATAGTTGCACCTTGTTAAACATTTTAGAATAAGTTTGAGATTAAGTTTCTTCTTTGCTCACGTTAGGTGAAAAGTGCACAAGAATAGAACTGCCAGTCCATCATTGCCATTGCCCACTGGCCCCACAACTCAAAGCACAGTCACACAATAAACACCCATATTTGCCCTTTATTTCAAACGGGACTAAACGGTTTATGTCATGGAAAGTTTAACACATCATAAACATTGCTGCATTTTAACTCACGGTTGGTTGCCTGCAATGCTCGGGGTCACCTTTTTTTTTAAGTTCCCTTCCCATGTTGCCAGTTAATTCTCACATCGTTTGGAAACTTGACTTATGGCTATAAATATAGAGCCTTGAATTTAAAGCCCAATAGGAAGTGAAGCTGAAAATGTTTCCATGGTATTTTAGGGTGCACTGCACCATTGATGCATCTTATATGACCTTCTATATATCCTCTGTGAAACAGTACCAACGTTGGTAAATTACTAACGAATCACTTAAATAAACAGATATTGGGGCTTGTACGTATGCCCTTTGATTAATTATGTTGTGGAAAAAACTATTCCAGTCCAGTATTTACGTGCTATCTGCATGCTAACACTTTTGAAATATACTATATACTATATAGGCTATAATATGGTAAATATATGTTTACCATGAGCTAACAATGTGCTGAGCTGTGTATAAACGGCACACTAAAATGTTAACATGAATTGTATAGACTCTACTAGACCGAGAACACCATAATTGAGTAACCCTTAACTCACAATAACTTCAGATTAACCATTCAAACTAAGGGTGCTTTAAACATGAATCCCGGCATCCTTATTTTATAGGCAAAACTGGTCAAAAATAGCCTAGTACTAGGCTTACTAAAACAAGTTGTACGCCAGAGGTGTGCAGTGAAAATAACTGATCTACAAGCTCACGACATGTCGCAATGCGACACATTGTGAGCTTGTAGATTAACTTTTTCCTTTGCACAACGGTGTCAAACTGAAGTGGTCAACCAAAAATGTCAGATGGAATAAAACTCGTCGTCACGGTATTAACTATTGCGTGAACACACCCATGGACCCGTTTAAAATTACAGTCCATAAGGCGACGTGCATAGCCACTACCCAGGGTCACCGTGTCTGGCTCATGCGTATACATCAGGGGGCCAGAGTGCCGCCCGCATCGCCCGGGGGCGCGGTGGATGTTATGACTGCTGCATATGCAGCTGCCAGGCATTTCCACACAGATGTCCTGCTGGCATGGAACAATCCCTTTAATGAAGGGCTTTCTCGGGTACCCCCGCACGCACGCTCTCCCCCGCCTTACCAAAACCACCATGACTTACTACCCTGCCTGCCTGCCTGCCTGCAAAAAAAAAGGTTATTAAAGGAATTCCCCCTGTTTCTTTACAGCAATTACAGGGTATATACACAGCACTAAAACACTCTTTTCTTTCTTTATCTCTCCACCCCAAAGACCACTGTATATCATAGATCACTGACTGTGTGTGTACGTGTGCCAGGGTGGGTGGAGGACTCATGTAAATGTCTCTGTGTGTTCCAGTCGCGTACTGTGACTCTGCTGACTTGGAAATAGTCTAGTAGCCAAAAAGTGAACCCGGACATGTTGAGTACACCAACGTTTTATGTTAGAAATGTTTAGTATGGGTCCCCAGCATGTAGAAACTGCTGGATGCTAACATGCATATGTTGAGAAATTTTATGATTGGCATAATATGTGACATAATATTAACAACCTATAGAAAATATTCAAAATTTCATTATGCTTTATCTAGCATGTGATGTGTCAAACTAGGGGGTTTTCATGATGCTGAATCCATTCCAAGCATTAGTTTTGCAAAAAAACACTCATTGGGCTTAAAACGGCCATGCCCAATTTGTGATGACGGCATTGGCCGTTTTTAGCCCAATGAGTGTTTTATTTTTGCAAAACTAATGCTTGGAATGGATTCAGCATCATGAAAACCCCCTAGTTTGACACATCACATGCTACATAAAGCATGATGAAATTTTGAATATTTTGCCTTCTATAGGTTGTTAATGGTATGGTCACAATTCACAATGGGGCTCTATGGGCTACTAGACTAAAAGGTGACTGTCAAAGCATAAACGTCAGCACTGTAGGCTCACGTTTGCTGTTTCATTGTCGTTAGTTGCAGGTTTGAAACGTGAACCTGCACCTCAAGGTTCAAGGTTGTACTTTATTGTTACATCTTGTGTTCAGGTACATTATTGTTAAAGCGTATTTTTGTTTGGCTTCCTTCAGACAATGGAAGTGACTGTACTGACTTTGTTACTTTTCATGTCATATAGCCAGTGGTGTAATGTAACTAAGTACTGTACTTAAAGTAGTTTTGAGGTATTTGTGCTTTACTTGAGCATTTCCAATTTCCAATTCTTCTACTCCACTACATCTCAGAGCAAATATTGTACTTTAAGTATTGTACTTTATTGTAACTTAAGTACTGTACTTAAAGTAGTTTTGAGGTATTTGTGCTTTATTTGAGCATTTCCAATTCTTCTACTCCACTACATCTCAGAGGCAAATATTGTACTTTTACTCCACTACATGTATTTTACAGCTTTAGTTACTTTGTAAATTTAGATTATCATTTAAAAACATACATTAACCACTTCGGCCCTATATGCATTTCGGCCATTTGAAAATGTTGCATCGCATCGTATGCATTGTGAGCTTGTAGATCTGCTATTTTCAAAATCATTTTGAACATTTGAAAACTTGAAATGATACATTCTGCATAATACTTTTGGTACTTAAAGTACATTTTGAACTCCAGACTTTTTACAGTATTTCTACACTGCAGTATTGATACTTTTACTTAAGTACAAAATGTGAGTACTATTCACACCACTGCACATACGTAGGCCTATCACATGTGAACAGCAATACTTGCTGTTCACATGAGGACACTGTTCTCTATCAACCATAGCTTTAACTCATTTTGGGCGGGAACCCCTTTTGGTGTTAGCATTATGTTGTGCTTTAGCTATTGGAAAATAGCAGACCTACAAGCTCATAGCGCGCCACCGAGTGGCGTGCTACGAGCTTGTAGGTCTGCTATTTTTGAAAAATCGAAGAACGACTGACATAGAAACATAGCTTTTTCAGAAAACTTGTCAGGATGTAGAAGACATTTTTAGAATCTGATCTCAGGTCAGAATGGGGGACACCTGCAGCACAGCTCGTGTTCATTCATTGCAACATGGCAGTTTTTATTGATGCCCTCTGTTACCCGCTAACAATTAGCAAATAATACTTGAGTAATACTATCACACTTCATCCTCCTTGCTACTTGTTTTAAGAACACCCAACGGTAAAAGGGAGGGCAGGCGTTTTCTCCGCAGACCTGCGTGTTCCTCCTGTATAATCGCTGTTTGCTCTGCCCCTTATCTCCAGCCCCTAATGTTATTCCAGTGATGTCATCGAGCCAGAATAGAATAAGAAATGGACTTTGGACTCTATTAGGAGGACTAGCAAGACCAGACCCCCCCCCCCCTCTCCCCCCAAATTAAAAAACACAAAGTACTTCCAAGTAGTGCTAATGGATGTGTATATATATATACCCTCATGTAAGGGCACTTTATATCAACAGAGGAAGGTCCTCTGAGAGGAAACGACATACAATGTATCCCTAACCCACCCCCTACCAACACACACTAATCACTCCACATTAGAGTTCACGCCCCCACCCCCAAAGAGGACTGTAATTGTCTCCACCAGGCCGAAGGCATGGGGAGAGAGTATGTTTTGCACTCCGTCCATGTGTGTGTCCTTCCGTCCGTCTGTTACCAGCTAATTTCCGGCACCGTTAACCCGGTCGATGCCAAACTTTGCGATGAACCTCTGCCCCACATTTTCCAGAACGGCCTGTTATAGCGCCACCATGAGGCAGCTTTTCACATTTTTTACCTAAAACTGCACCGATCTGCGTGAAACGTTGCATGCACACTCCCTAGAGGCCAAGGACAAACCTTTGACCTGCATTTTCCGCATCTGCCTTTTATAGCGCCACCAGGAGGCCGACTTTTGTAAAACAATTTTTTTTATATTACTCCTCCAGATTCTGTCCAAAAATCTCACAAATCGTTACACAGTATCTCTATGGTCATGTGCTCAAGTCGGATCTGTCCGATATTTCATATTCCATCCTAATTGGCTATAATTGGCTTTCACAGTTTGCAAGATTGCCCCGTTTTGAATAAAAGCCTCAAATCATGAACGCAGCATGCAATTTACGTTAAATCTTTCACACATTTTCTTACTAGGCTGAGGAATATATCCCACTCTTCTCACATTGGGCTGTTATAGCGCCACCAACAGGTTGATTTTTGCAAAACACATTTTTGCAACAAAATGCCTCAAATCATCCAATTGCCATCAAAGGCGTATGAAGAAATGGCACCCTTTTCACATTGGCCTATTATAGCGCCACCAGGAGGCCACAACCTGACCTGCCCTGGTGGAGACCTGTGCCCCGAGGGGCACTTTTTCTAGTTTGTTTTTTTCCCCCAGCCATTTACTGTGTTCCACAGGACAAGACACTTGGGGGGAGAGGAGGGAGAGCAGCGCTTAAATCGGGTCATTCTTGTACATTGACATACGTACACTATGGCCCCCATTTTTGAATAGTTCAAATACAGTAGCCAATCTACAAGCTCACACCGTGTCAATCTAGATCGGAAAGTTGAAAAAATATATGTTTTACAAAATAGTTAAAAAAATAAAGGGCAAAGAAGTTTAGGGATGAGGTGGTGAAAATAGGGCCCCATGTCTTCATACATTATGTCTTCTTATGTCTCATTCTCATCATGTCAAACACCCAGCCTATTCTTGGGGGGAAAACGTTCTGTGAAATATATCTACAAGTTGTAGATAGATGGTGTGGAGAGGGGAAAAGGAAGGGGCCTATTCTAGATCCCTGGGGGACTCCGCTCAATGAAGTATAACACGGGGTTTAAGTGGTTAAATCAGATTATTATGAAACTATATGACTATTACTCATTTCCCCATCGGGACACTGTGGAGCTCACAGACAATGTTCAGTCTGTGCTGCTGCTGTCTAGTGAGCCAGCTACCTTCCACTGAGACTAAGGGGCAACATTGATGCATGCTAGATGTAAGCAAGATGTAAGTGTCATGGCCGCCCCAATGCATTTCCAATGGAAGTCACATGGTTTGATACAACATTTTGGACTACAAGCTGTATGGCTTTCGGCTGTGTTTCGACTGCGCCCCTCCCCCTCATACAACACAAATGTTGTGTCAATCCATGTGACTCCCATTGGAAATGCATTGGGGCAAGATGTATCACACCCTTTGTATACAACAAGCATACATCAATCTGTTGCGAAGGTGTGAGTCAGGCCTGAGTGTTCAGGACAGTGGTGGAAAAAGTACTCACATTTCTAAGTAAAAGTATCAATACTGCAATATAGAAATACTTGAGTAAAAGTACAAAAGTATTGGCTTCAATGTACTTAAAGTACCAAAAGTAGAAAGTACTCGTTATGCAGAATGTCCCGTTTCATGTTTTCAAATGTTTACGCAACTTTTGAGAATATCAGATCTACAAGCACACAATGCGTCGCGGTGCGGAACATTGTGAGCTTGTAGATCTGCTATTTTCAAATGCCCAAAATGTATATAGGGCTGAAGTGGTTAATGTATGTTTTGTAACAATAATCAAAATCTAAGTAACTATATTAACTCAAGTTTTCAAATAATTGTAGTGGAGTAAAAAAGTACACTAGTTGCCTTTGAGATGTAGTGGAGTAGAAGTAAAAGTATTGGAAATTGAAAATAGTTGAGTATAGTTAAGTACAAACAAAAGTACAAATACCTCAAAGTTGTACTTAAGTACAGTACTTAAGTAAATATTACTTTCCACCACTGCTTCAGGAAGTTCATACCAACTACAGCGTGGCCCAGCGCGATGCATCGTCGATGCATCATCGATGAATCTGGATTCATCATCGACGTGTCATTGAGTCACGTAGCATTTGACTACATCTCCTCTTGATGATTTCATTTCATTTGCATGCTTTAACCCATTTTGGACTGAGGTTGATTAAAAAAAAACGTTCTATGTCAGTGGTGCTCAACCTTTTTCATGTAAAGGACCCCCAGAATTATCTCTATTGGGCCACGGACCCCCATCTCAAAATATGTAGTTCCAGGGACCCCCCAGAAGCAAATATTTTAGTTAAAAATGTTCGCTCTGAAAGTATATATTATTCAATGATTTGCGCCACATTTGAACGACTTTTCAAAAATAGCAGACCTACAAGCTCGTAGCTTGTAGATCTGCTATTTTTCAATAGCTAAATTATAACATAATGTTTAAAACACCAAAAGGGGTTCCCGCCCAGAATGGGTTAACCACTAAGCCCACTTAGGACGAATAGCAACGGGGGTGTGTTGGGTTAGACCAGTGTAGAGAGAGACAGTCGGCCGTGAATCGAACCAGGGACTCTCTTTCGGGCATTAGTTAAGAGCAGTATGCACCCTAAAGCTGTCAGGGCATCCACAATTTGACAATTTGTTGATTTCTTTTTGCTTATGACATGCCATGTTGAAAGCCGTTACAGTCGAGTATTTCGTCCATTGGCCTTGATAAAAAGGAAGCGCGGCTCAAAGTTGCGTACGTCACGTACGGTGATGTCATGATTTTGCACACACAGCCCACACTGCTGGTTACACAACGTTTGACGGCGGGCTGCCAATTCTAGAGGCTGTGCTCACCTCAAAACGGATGCTCTACCTCCTCCACCACCATAAGTAATTAACATGTCATGCTGCACTGTCAGCAGGAAAAAAAAGGGTGTTGGCACAGATGGTAACTAACCCCATAAGCAGGCCTTTACTATTTAATTTGACCTTTAAGCCCATCAACCTTCTAATCTATGGGGAGGCACAATCTGTGGGTCTTTTCATCTAACGCTGAGCACTGAGTGTACGAGTTCCAGTATTGGTGGTGGTGACGTTGGTGGTGCAATGTCTACTCCTAATGGTGACGTCGTTGGTGCAATGTCTACTCCTAATCTACTTCTAACCCTGTTGTCATCGTCTCTGACTGTCTTCTTCTGGTTGCATAATACCAAATAAAGCAAAGAAATATTAGGGAGGGAAAATAGAAACGTGGAGGGAGTCGCCGGGCAAACTGTCAGTGGAGTCCCAACCGCCAACAGGCATTGTGGTTTCACAGAGGGTTCCCCCTCTCTCTCTTTACGGGACTCCTGAAGTTTGGAAACTGTGGCTCACACGCTTCTTAAAGCTGTGTTACACGTTCCATATGTCAGGGGGCCCGGCTATGTCATTTCCTAACCACGCGTGATTAAGTCATGTATACACAGACCAATATAACCCTTTGTGTAGGCTACGCCGTACACAACACACTGACCTGTAGGCTACACCGTACACAACACACTGACCTGTAGGCTACGCCGTACACAACACACTGACCTGTAGGCTACACCGTACACAACACACTGACCTGTAGGCTACACCGTACACAACACACTGACCTGTAGGCTACACCGTACACAACACACTGACCTGTAGGCTACACCGTACACAACACACTGACCTGTAGGCTACACCGTACACGACACACTGACCTGTAGGCTACGCCGTACACGACACACTGACCTGTAGGCTACGCCGTACACGACACACTGACCTGTAGGCTACACCGTACACGACACACTGACCTGTAGGCTACACCGTACACGACACACTGACCTGTAGGCTACACCGTACACAACACACTGACCTGTAGGCTACACCGTACACAACACACTGACCTGTAGGCTACACCGTACACAACACACTGACCTGTAGGCTACACCGTACACAACACACTGACCGTCAGGCTACACCGTACACAACACACTGACCTGTAGGCTACACCGTACACAACACACTGACCTGTAGGCTACACCGTACACAACACACTGACCTGTAGGCTACACCGTACACAACACACTGACCTGTAGGCTACACCGTACACAACACACTGACCTGTAGGCTACACCGTACACAACACACTGACCTGTAGGCTACACCGTACACAACACACTGACCTGTAGGCTACACCGTACACAACACACTGACCTGTAGGCTACACCGTACACAACACACTGACCTGTAGGCTTCACCGTACACAACACACTGACCGTCGAATGTAGGCTACACCGTACACAACACACTGACCTGTAGGCTACGCCGTACACAACACACTGACCTGTAGGCTACACCGTACACAACACACTGACCTGTAGGCTACACCGTACACAACACACTGACCTGTAGGCTACACCGTACACAACACACTGACCTGTAGGCTACACCGTACACAACACACTGACCTGTAGGCTACGCCGTACACAACACACTGACCTGTAGGCTACACCGTACACAACACACTGACCTGTAGGCTACACCGTACACAACACACTGACCTGTAGGCTACACCGTACACAACACACTGACCTGTAGGCTACACCGTACACAACACACTGACCTGTAGGCTACACCGTACACAACACACTGACCGTCAAATGCCTCAATACTGTATCACTTGCATATATATATATATATATATATATATATATATATATACACACACACACACACACACACACACCGACTGACTGTAAAGTAGCCTGTGCCATTGTTTCAAGTCTCTAAACTAAGAGTGAGGCTGATCACTTACAGCAGCAGACTTCTCTCAAAGTGTGCACACGCTAGTCAATATGCCCCAAGAGGGCACTCGGCTTCTATAGAGGTCTAAAGATGATTAACTTTCCAGTGCTGGTATACTCATACACAGCATTGCCCCATGAGAGCCCTAGATTTGTAGGAACTACATAAAAGTGCTCGAGTTCTGGAAAAGCATTAAAGTACTTAAAAGAGGGACAGCATAGCCAGATAACATCGCCGATTTTAAAACGGCGAAACGGGATGTTAAATAATATAAGACGCGTGATCGTTTTGTCAAACGGAATTACATTTTCACCGTCAAACACCCAAATGTATTTGGACATGATGATGTTACATTGTGCTGTCCATAGATGTGGGATGTAAATGATGTTGCATCATGTGGTGTTATATGCATTATATCCTTTTGGATGGTAACAATATGTGTAATCCTGTTACTGTATGTCATGCTTGTCAATATCCCCCATAACGTTACAGTGTAACTCCACACCAACATCACTAATGCACATGTGTCAAATTGTACACTGTACATTAACTGTTCATGTTTGATGCCTCAGTGATGAATGGTTCATCTCTTCACTAACAGTACAGTTCATCTCTTACTGTGATAGATCATTTGTTGCATTGCTCGACCGCAACCTCTGCCCCTCTCAAGTTTATGAATAAAACCCAAGGAATTATCTACTCTGATGTCTCTTCAGGCGTAATTAAATGTAAGTTGAGTTGGTCAGAGATGTAAATATTAAATATTAAATGATCACAAGCCTGTGCTGCTTAATTTCTAAACCACCTTATTTTGAGCTGTAAATAAATTAATCCAACAAACAAATTGAATCAAAAGATTAGTCACACTCCGCTCAGTAGCTACCGATTTGACTTACAAAAAGTCCTTGACTGCCAAAAGTTTGACTGCCATTGGCTTGAAGGACACAACCACTTTTTTAACATTTGATACAGCTCAGCAAGTTATTTCAAAAGATGTCTGTAACTACACAATAACTCCAAGCAGCAGGATAAAACTGAAGTCATACATCTCAGAACATCTTAACTTAACAGCAAAAAACCAAGACCCCAGCAAAGCCACAAGTGCACTTGTACTTGACCAAAAAAAAAAAAGTAAGTGTAAAAGTTCCTTCCCCCTCAATTCAAAAGTTATGTTCCATTATTATTATTCCCTCTTTTGCTGTTGCCTACCTGTGGTCCTCCTCGCGGCTTCACTGCGATAAACTCATTATCTGACTTGTCCCACAACACTCAAAGTCCCGCTACGCTCTCCCTCTCTCTCTCTCTGTGATGTGGACATTCCGGCAGTACGAGCAAACAATAAGGAATATGCTCACTGCACGCTCCCTGCCTATGGAGCATTACATCATCAGCATGCCCTAATATGGAGCTATGCATCTCAAAAAAGGGGGTGTGTGCTTGCCTGGTTGTGTGTGTGTGTGTGTGTGTGTGTGTGTCAGAAGCTGTTTTATAACAAGACGTTGTAGAAAGGGGTGGTGGTGTGGTGTGTGTGTGTGTGTGTGTGTGTGTGTGTGTGTGTGTGTGTGTGTGTGTGTGGGGGGGTGTTTCTTGACATGCGTGCCGTGTGAAATATCTGCTAGTCTGTCAGAGCCACCAGAGGCAGGGCAGTAGGTGAGGAGAGACATGCAGTTCGAGTTACCGCGTTTCCTTCTGGCTCTTGTCAGCGTTAGTCATTAATTGGAGAGAAGGGGGGTGTCAAATAAAATGGGGAGACTAAAAATATATATATATAGAAAGAATGAACTTGTCTGTATCAAGTTCGCTTAGTAAGAATAATATTCGTACTATTCCGTTTGGATGCCGAATTTCAACTTGTTCACTCTCAGTTGAAATCAGCTGAACAAGACATTTTATATTTTTACACTAAAAACTTTAACTCAAGTCTAAAGGCAAACATTGAGATTGGTCTTTTAGGTTCCCACAAATATCATGTTAGTAATATTGTTTTCTCAACTGGTGCTGGTGTTGCCCTCATACACTCACAATATAAATGTTTTCCATATATAGGACTCAGGATTTTTTCACTCTGACCCATCCAACTTAACTCACGTGTTTCTCATTCACGACAGAATGGAGATTATATCATCACTAAATCCACCCATTGAAAGTCACCTACCCTGACGGGTCGGTCCATTTGTACACTTTCAGAGGCACATCATTAACATGGTTTCCACTGTGCATTTGTCACTATGACTGCTGGGATTGCACTTGACAGAGATTCATTAGGGTTACTGGGTTAATTGCCTTTCAGCACGTCAGTGCCTCTATTGTCCATAGCAAAGAACACAGTGTTTGTTCAAATAGTGAGAAGGGCAACATGAATGGATCCAAATGGCTATGTCATCAGTCACGTTCAAGTACTACGGAAAGAGTGAGACTCTTCCTGTCTCCTGCGCTTCTAAATCCAACGGGTCACGGACCCACAACGACTGACGTACGTCTGCCTTACCAGACAGCGCAAGTTCGGCCCAACCAACATGAACGACAGACATTTTACTGAGGTTGGCCACTTTGATGGCCTACATTAGTGGTTTTCTGTCATACTGAAATATTACGAAGACAAAAGTCACTCATGAAGTCATGATTGTAACAATATTATTACAGTGCTAATGTTAAATGTCTGCTTCACAGTGGAAATACACTGGAGCAGGATGGAGAGGATGCTAGAAGTGAAACGAAAAGGAGTTGGATGCAGCACAGATTTGATGTCCAGTATGCGTCTGAGCCAGGCTAAGACATCATGGTTACCAATACAACCAAGGAAGTAAAAGTAAGTAATAGACTTGTTTTCCTCTGCTGTTAATATAATACATAACGGTAAAGCATTCTGGCAAAAATGCTTTACATCAAAGTGAAGAAATCATGATATAAGGGGGAGGGGGCTTTTTCAACCTTTTATTGATAGTATAGTCTGTGTGAGAGAGCGAGACATGGACCTGCTGGGAGAGAGAGTAGGAGAATGACATGCAGCAAATGGTCCAATGGGCCTGGGAATTGTACCAGGGACTCGCTGTCAGGCACCCACCTCACCCAGGTAGAAATGGTCTTGTGAGTCATGTGAGATGGTACTATACGTCTAACAGATCTTTGATATTCCATACGGTTCGCCTGTAATTACCCTATTTCTTACAAAAGGCATGCACCATATATCATGAACGAAACATCATATCATACTCCAACTGCAATCGCATGTTTAGGGGCCTTTTATAGAGAGCATGGCATGCTATTCTAGTTTAAAGGGGCTGTGTCAACCAAGACGTCTTCTCCTTGTTGCGTTTTGAATTGTTTACAATTGGAACAATTGGAAAACCGAGCAACATGACTAAGCGCTGAGCATTTATTTCGCACTCGCATGTTCACGTGTGTTGTTTTTCGTTGCTTGCTGAGAGCTCAAATCTTTTCAACTCGGGAGTTTGGAAGTGTGCCAAAGCGAGCGCTTTGGCGATTTCAGTAGGGACTAAACGTCCCAGACTCCCAGTGCATTGCACACAACAGCCCCTACATCTCTGAATTGTTTACACCCTGTTTTAGCCCCTATATATAATTTAGATGTCACCAGACTTATAATTAAGCGAAGATCTCTGATTGTCTGGCTACACGAGAGACTGCTCCCTGAGGACCTCAGGCTGCGCGCAGGCTTGTAGTTAGTTAATGACTATAAAGTGTCATTAGGAGCTAGGCCACAAAGGGCCTTTAAAGTAATCAGTAACATCTTAAAATCAATCCTAAAACAGAACCAGTGTAGGGAAGCTAAAATAGGAATAATAATACCGGTATTATCTTCTCCTGGTTTTAGTTAAAGGAGAATTCCATACTAGAAGGCTTTCTTACCTTTCTTTGTAGTTGTTACGTCCCCACCAAAGAGGTCCAGGTGTTTTTTTGTGCAAAAACTCCTTATTGGCTATTTCCCCTACCATAAGCCCTCAATGGATTGCATTGAATTGAATGGGGCTATGGGGTGTTGTGCTAATTCGCTTATTTCCATCTAAATAAGTAGTAAAGTGTGCCACTTGGGATATTATTTACATTATGAAGAGAGGATATATACAAAAAAATAATAATTTTGAGCGATGGAAATAAGCGAATTAGCACATCACCCCATAGCCCCATTCAATTCCCATTCAATGCAATGCATTTAGGGCTTATGGTAGGGGAAATGGCCAATATAACACACAAAATAACACCTGGACCTCTTTGGTGGGGACGTAACAACTACAAATAAAGGCAAGAAAGCCTTCTAGCATGGAATTCTCCTTTAAGAGTCTAGCAGCAGTGTTCTGTACAATTTAGTGCCCATTTTGTGTTTTGCTTATTATTATCAGGGCCTGATAACACAAATAACACAACGTTCCTCTAATGGAATCGTTACTGTATAAAGATGTCCCAACTCGCATACTAAAAGAACACCAAGGTATGAACAGTATGAACTATGAAGCGATAATGTTAAGATCCATGATTACGAATGAACCATTCACCTTTCATTCTCAGTGATTCATTTCAAATCAAGGAAATCACATGTCGGTGATGTTCTCCGTAAAACCAGGCACTTGGCAGGGCTATAGGCGGGAGGGAGCATGATGGACTCCATTTAATGCCTCTTAATGTGACTGTCACATTAGGGTAATTGGTGAGGCAGTGTCAGAAGAAGCCCGTGATGATAGTCTGGAGGCTGCAATGAATTCTGAAACCGGGTGAAGGGGAGATCAATTTGGGCACGTTGCCCAGAGTAACCCAACTCTTCTGTCTCTCTCTCATACCCTCTCACTCATATTAACCACATATTAACCCTATATATATACTGTACTTCAGTTGAACAGAAAAAGGCAAGAGGGTCTATACTCAGTCCTCTCCTGTTCTCCCTGTACACCAAGAGGGTCTATACTCAGTCCTCTCCTGTTCTCCCTGTACACCAAAGGGTCTATACTCATGCAGTCCTCTCCTGTTCTCCCTGTACACCAAGAGGCACTATACTCAGTCCTCTCCTGTTCTCCCTGTACACCAAGAGGGTCTATACTCAGTCCTCTCCTGTTCTCCCTGTACACCAAGAGGGTCTATACTCAGTCCTCTCCTGTTCTCCCTGTACACCAAGAGGGTCTATACTCAGTCCTCTCCTGTTCTCCCTGTACACCAAGAGGGTCTATACTCAGTCCTCTCCTGTTCTCCCTGTACACCAAGAGGGTCTATACTCAGTCCTCTCCTGTTCTCCCTGTACACCAAGAGGGTCTATACTCAGTCCTCTCCTGTTCTCCCTGTACACCAAGAGGGTCTATACTCAGTCCTCTCCTGTTCTCCCTGTACACCAAGAGGGTCTATACTCAGTCCTCTCCTGTTCTCCCTGTACACCAAAGGTCTTACCCCAAAATAGACCCATCTACACAAGCTCACACGCGTCACAACATGACAACATGTGTTGAGAGCTTATATATTCGCCAAATGTTCACTGCAGTGTTCGTGTTGTTGAGCCCTATTTTCAAAAATGGCTGATTTCAAAGCCCAGAACACATCTTTCTCTCTCACTCATATTAGCACTTAAGCCCTAATTTATGATGTGATATTTATTTAAAAAAAACAGTTTGAAAGTTAAATTAAAAACCATTTGTAAATGGTAGATTTTTGATTTTTAGTGTTTGTGTTTGCCAGTTGTTGAAAGTAACTAAGCACATTTCTTTAAAGGGCCACTTCACCCCTTTTGCAACTTATTTTAATGATGTTTGGGAGACAAGAAACACTTTCCTGTAGGTAATATGTGTTTTTAGATATTTTAGTATTTCAAAGTGTATGTGATGTCATGGACACTGGTAAGTACTGTACTTTACTTTACTGTACTTTACTTGAACTGCACTACATCTCGGTTCCAAATATTGTACTTTTGCTCCACTACATTTATTTGAAAGCTTTAGTTACTTTGTAGATTATGATTATTCATTATTACCAGTAAGACGCCCCGAGGGCATGCATCTGCCTGAGTGACGGCAGACTGCTGGGCGAGCGCTGGCGCTTTGGCATGGGGGGGGGGTCAGATCAACATATGGAATATATGGCCATATATGGAGTGTCTTGAGTGTACAGGGATTGATGAGGTCGGATCAACAAGAGTTGCTGGCCGGCTCCATATATGCAGATCTAGGTGATGAACCATGTATGGTGTTGAGGTCAGTGTTGCGATCTCTATATATGGAGATGGCCATATATGGTGGCTTGACGTGTCACGAGGCGACGCACTGTGAGCTTGTAGATCTGCTACTTTCAAAAGATGTTTGTGCATTTGAAAACTTGAAATGGAACAGTCTGCATAGTGAGCACTTTCTACTTTTGGTGCAAATACCTTTGTACTTTTACTCAAGTACATTTTGAATTTCAGACTTTTTTTCCCCCCAGCACTGGTTTTTGCCTATAATGCCATGGCCACAAGCCAGGGTTGAAGTGGTTAAGGGATTCCTTTCCTTTCGAATGCGCTGTAATCTGATTGTCCAGAGATGTCTTTCATTGCCTTTTCTTCGCCTAGGGCACTCCAGAGACTTCTAACGTAGAGCTGTAATGCATTTCTGTCAGGACATGCGTGGGAGACACGGGAGACGAACGCACACGCCGGTCAAACGTAATTGATGTCGGTCAACAGCACACAAAATAAAACACACACAATCAAAAGTATTTTGCAATCTCCAGTAAATCTGGCACCAGAGTCCAGAGACTGTATGTATATGGCGTGCTTGCGATTTTTGGATTGGTGCTCCCATTCCTCCATTTTCTCTGTACCCAAACAGTTTAGGTTTCTCACTACAAACAACTCAGTCATCCAAAATCAGGCTGTCTATTTCCAAACCCTGGATGTGTCCGGGAAACCAGCGTGCTGTTGTGCACAGACATGGAAATAATCCAGATGTCAGAGATGAAAACGTCAGGGAGTAATAATGTGGCCACACACAGCATGTTTGCTGTGACGAGTCCCAACCAAAATGACAAATGGAGGCGGGGGGGGGGGGGGGGGGGGGGGTATATGACGCAACGTTATGTAACATCTCTGGCACAATGTGCTCCACAGAGGAATGTCGAGGTTCGGACCTCAGTTTTGTGGAGTGGGAAGGTTCAGTGCTGTTGCGGTTCTGCAAAACAATTGTCAAAATGTCCCCGCGTTGCTCCAAACCTGTCACACAAGGTCTGCGTTGACTTTCAAGAGCCCACATCTGAGCTGGAGTCAGCACATGTATCACATCTGATCTGGAGTCAGCACATGTATCCAACAGCGTTGGGTTTCCAATGTAAACCGCATGGTGGGGTGACGCCACCAAATGTGGGTTCCACTAGATGGGCCAATCATGTTCTGTTTGGATCCACGTGGTTTTTATACATTTTCTTTAATGCTGTGATCAAGCTTCAACAGCTCGACATGTTTTGCTGACAGACACTGCCCCCGAGAGCTCGATTCCTGGCGAGGATCAAACGGAACCATCGAGGGCCAAGTTACATGAGACAAACTGTGGTGTCGTTGGGTCGTTGTTGTTGAGCAGCGAACATGCAGAGTTCTGCGAGTATAAGAGAGAGAGACTACGGGCTCTATTTTTGCTAAACCCCTTATCCTTAAACTACTTTGCCTTTTTGAAAAACATTTTTGAATGTTAAAATAGACACTCTACAAGCTCACAACGTGTCGATGTAGATCGGCTAGTATTCAAAACTATTTGAACTATTCAAAAATGTTTTTCAAAATAGTAAAAAAAAAGACAAAGAAGTTTAGGGATAAGGGGTTTAGCATGGACGAAAATAGAGCCCTTTATGCCTTCAGTTTCTGGGATCCAATCTAATGAAGATCTAATAAGCCATTAACCACTTTAAACACTTGAACCCTATACTTAAACTGATCGGGGTCCCCCCGGGGTCTATACTTGGTCCCCTTCTTTTTGAGGGTTTAATGTTTGTTTTTAGTTCAATGTTTGTTTTAAATGATTACAATTTCATTGACAATGAAGGGAGAATTTACGTCATCTTGTCCTTAACACATTAACATTAACTCCCATTAACAATAAAGAGAATTTAATGTTTGTTTTGACACCGTTTGTTTTACATCATCATTCCATCACCTAATCATAGCATGATCACACACGGGTGTGATTTTTTCAATTTATTCTACTCGAATGCTCAAATATAGCCAATCTACAAGCCCACAACATCTGGTATTTAGCCTATCATGACACGCCCAGGATAGGGTTCATGTGGTTAGGCTAGTGTGACCATTATTTTCAAACACTCAATCTGGGACCCATAACCACCCATAGCCCTCCTGCACTATTTTATACTTCACCCTACCAAGGCTCTCGCGTGACAACAGTACCTCAAATCTCTAGCTCTGCTCTAGAGCTGCTATTTGTTTTTGCATTTATTTATTTGAAAATCTTCCCCTATACTACTGACATAATGACATCCTCAAAAAAGGGACGGCAGGTTCAAAGTGTTTAGTTGGACGACTGGAGCAGTCACAGACCCACTGGCCCATATGAGCACCTGCGCTCTTCTCATTGTTGTGTGTGTGTGTGCGTGTGCGTGCATGTGCGTGCGCGCGTGTCTGCGGTGCGCACACGCATAGCCCTTAGGCCTGAAGTCTACTAAGAAACAAGTGGTAGCCACTTCGACAAACGTGTGCTACATCTGTACACATTGCACACGCATGCGTGTGTGTGTGTGTGTCTGTCTGTCTGTCTGTCTGTCTGTGTGTGTGTGTGTGTGTGTGTGTGTGTGTGTGTGTGTGTGTGTGTGTGTGTGTGTGTGTGTGTGTGTGTGTGTGTGTGTGTGTGTGTGTGTGTGTGTGTGTGTGTGTGTGTGTGTGTGTGTGTGTGTGTGTGTGTGTGTGTGTGTGTGTGTGTGTGTGTGTGTGTGTGTGTGTGTGTGTGACTGTGCGAGGCAGCGCACTACCTAGGGTCTCGATTTACAAAGCAGATCAGACAGAGTCTTTACTTTGCAGCTGTCACAGATGAGGCCTGGTCTTGCCAGTCAGTGTGGAGCAGGCGGCTGGCCTGTCACAGATGAGGCCTGGTCTTGCCAGTCAGTGTGGAGCAGATGAGGCCTGGTCTTGCCAGTCAGTGTGGAGCAGGCGGCTGGCCTGACACACACGTGTGATTTGCCGGCGGAGCCCAGGGGGCTGATTACCTGACAATGCACACATACGTACGTGAGGTGACATCACTGGCTCGTAATCAAATCCACATGGCGCCTTCCATTCATCCCCACACCCTCCACCCCCCTCCCCCCCTGCCCCACACACTGTTTTCCTGTCTGCCCCCATTTTTCCCTCTTTTCCCCGTGATGTCTTCCTATCTACTCACACCTCTGTCTCTTCACTCTGTTTCCTCATTTCTTGTTTTGGACGTGCTTTCTTCTCATGACTTCTAAGTGCCGAGCTATGCTCTTGTATATCTTCTATTTTTTTTAAACCATGAAAATGTGTGCAAATCTTTGAATATATTCTTTCACATCAAACGTTTTTAGCTGATATCTTTGCTTCTGGCAGTCCCTGAAACAACATATCATCAGATGGGGGTCGGCGGCCAAATGCATATAATTCTTGGGGTCCTTGACATGAAGATGTTTGAGAAACACTGATATCGAAACATAGGTTTTTTTTCGCTCAGGCGTGTCGAAGCCACTCTGCGAATGGAACGGATGCATGCAGTGCCCAGTTTAGCCCGGGCAGAGCGGCACGGGCATAACGGCACGGGCATGTGCTGGCTGGCACCAGTGGAGTGATGACGTCACAGTGACACATTATGTGTGACTTCCAAATAGAAGGGTTGGGCCAGGTGTGCAGGCTATGATTTAAGAGACTTATAACAGCTGTTGAGTCCATTAAAAAAATCATAAAAGAATGAACTGTGTGTGTGTGTGTGTGTGTGTGTGTGTGTGTGTGTGTGTGTGTGTGTGTGTGTGTGTGTGTGTGTGTGTGTGTGTGTGTGTGTGTGTGTGTGTGTGTGTGTGTGTGTGTGTGTGTGTGTGTGTGTGCGTGTGCGCGCGCTTTTCTCTACACAATACATACTAAATGGACAGGGCAGACACATGTGTCGGCTGCCATCAGCAGATACAGTAACAGGTGATAATCATTACTCTATGCAAGTGTTTTGGACTTTGATATAAATAGCAAACACTTAAAAGGGGATGTTCTTAAGAGCTGCATTCCCAGATGTGGCACATCTCAGAGCCAAGTGCCACACACAAACCACCACACGATGGCTGGAGTCATACCAACAGTCCGACAGGCATTAGTTCGACAACGATGTCGCTGCGGGGTAAAACGAACCCGTGGCAGGTTAAAACTAACCTGTGGATCCCGACATGCGTGGCAGGTTAAACTGTAGGTTTGACTGTAGGACTGTTAGTATGTCGGACCAAACACATGCACCCGGCTAGTGCATGTGTTTTAGGCCCCGCATCTCCCTCACAAAACTCTCCATAAACATTAAACATAAAAAGAACACATAACTTAGACATTTTCAGCAAGGCTCACAGGACGAAAGGAAGATACACACACACGTGCGCACACACACATTAACACACAAACGCCCACACTAACAAACAAACACCCGGACGACGCTGTCCAGCTGTCAGTGAACACTAACAGGGTGGATGTTCCTTAAAGAGACTCTTCTTTGATGGTTTCCTGATGGATTACAGTTAATCTCAGGGATTTCATGAGGCTCATGCAGGCGTATGAGGCTCTGAGCTAGGATCTATAATCAGCTTTCATGAGGCTCATGCATGATGGCGTATGAGGCTCTGAGCTAGGATCTATAATCAGCTTTCATGAGGCTCATGCAGGCGTATGAGGCTCTGAGCTAGGATCTATAATCAGCTTTCATGAGGCTCATGCATGGCGTATGAGGCTCTGAGCTAGGATCTATAATCAGCTTTCATGAGGCTCATGCAGGCGTATGAGGCTCTGAGCTAGGATCTATAATCAGCTTTCATGAGGCTCATGCATGGCGTATGAGGCTCTGAGCTAGGATCTATAATCAGCTTTCAAGGAGAAGAGATGTTTTAAATTACAGGCCTAAAAAAAGGTTGCATACCGTACCTATAAATATCAGGTCTGTCTGTCTGCCTCCTCACCTGCTGCCGTTATGCTACTGTATGTGGGATAACCTAATATCAGGTCTGTCTGCCTGCCTCCTCACCTGCTGCCGTTATGCTGCTATATGTGGGATAACCTGTCTGTCTGCCTCCTCACCTGCTGCCGTTATGCTGCTGTATGTGGGATAACCTGTCTGTCTGCCTCCTCACCTGCTGCCGTTATGCTGCTGTATGTGGGATATCAGGTCTGTCTGTCTGCCTCCTCACCTGCTGCCGTTATGCTGTATGTGGGATAACCTAACCAGGTCTGTCTGTCTGCCTCCTCACCTGCTGCCGTTATGCTGCTGTATGTGGGATAACCTGTCTGTCTGCCTCCTCACCTGCTGCCATTATGCTGCTGTATGTGGGATAACCTAAGTAAAGTCACAAGATTCAACCTTGTGGGGGAACAGTCAGTGGCACAGTCGGTAGAGCTGTCGCCTCACAGCTAGAAGGTCCTGGGTTTGATTCCCGCTGGGGACAGTGAGGGCGCTGGGGGAGTATTCTCTCCTCCGCGTCATCAGTGCCCATACCCGAGGCGGGGTTGGCGAAAGGGCCTTTCTGTGTGGAGTTCATCAGTGCCCATACCCGAGGCGGGGTTGGCGAAATGGCCTTTCTGTGTGGAGTTTGCATGTTCTCCTCGTGTCCCCTAGGGTAGGTACCCTCACAAAAAACATGCCGTAATCCTGGTCTCTAAACTACCTCCTCCTGGCCAGCCGGGACGCCTGATGGAGGGGAAAGGATCTGGTCAGAATAACGTGTTCCTTCCACGCTCTACGTCCGGCCGGGGAAACTCCCCCCCCTGTCGGGTGAAAAGAAGCAGCTTGGACTCCTCATGCATAGAAGGAAGCATGAGTTCAGTCCGCTGCAACTGATGCCCCTGTCTGCTCTCGCAGCGTTTTCTGTAACTATAAAATTATAAAAAATAAATCTAAATCTGGTCTCGACTCTGTCTCGCCTCCCGTCGATCTCGGTCTCGATTCGGACTCGACCCCCTCCCACACTCGATCTTGACTCGGACTCGGTCTTAGTCTTGACTTGGACTCGCTTTAGGTGGACTCGACTACAACACTATTCATAAGTTTACCCACTTAATTCTGACACCGCAGCTCTAAGTCTCAGCCTGCTACTCTGTGGCTACTATGGCAGAAATCACACTAACACCAAGCGCCTGTTGCCTGCCAGAGAGACAGAGTACTGGGGCCTCATTCATCCATTCTGCCAGTTATCTCCAAACACTGTCCAGCATCTTTATACAAAGGAAATGGCTTTCCTAATCTCGTCATTCCTTCACGATTGCATTAGCGGAAAAACTCCCAAGTGCTGAAGGCCTGTGTGTGGAGGGGGGGGGGGAGAGGCTGCTGCCAGTGATGCAGTGTCATCACATCGCTATTTCAACACTTCGCAGGCCAAGGGGACGATGTCACGGCTATGATACACAAATCATAATTTGAGTCAATCAAGTGTTGGCGGTAACATGTTGCATAAGTGACGCATTATGTAGTATATGAGTTTCAACACAGTGGTGTTGCTAACCGTTACTAATGACCTGCCACAGATCTGTTCTGATTGTCCTACTCAATTATAATTATGAAGACAAGACTGTGAATCATCTGAGATGGCTGATGACATCCAACAAAATCAGTCAATTCTGTAATTCATTACACCGTACACGTTTTTGTCTTAACGTACAGATACAAAGAAGTCTTATATTGTGTTCTTTTGGACTACTATACCTATAATTATTTGCAATTCAGTAATTGGTCGAATCATTTCTTAGACGGGACACCACTCGAGAAAGTGGTGGAATTTTAACACTTCAGTCTCAGGCTTGAAAGAAATTAAATTGCCGTCTGAGAATCCTTCTATCAACTTCTTCCACTCTACTGGATAATCTAGTATTGGTAAAATAGTGATATTACCAATACTAGATTATGCAGATTAGGAGTACAACAGTTCTAATAAATGTATAATAAATGCATTATTGATGATATGATTTTCAAGAATGGCTCAAATAGCCTTATACTTAGAAAAAGCTTGTAGATGTAGAAGTATAAAACGGGTTTTCTATACAGTGATTTTTAATAATAATAAAATGTACACTGCATGCATATACACTTATATGCATGCAGTAAATATATTTAGATTATTAAAAAGCACTTGCAAAAGCATAGCTATTCTTCCTGAGGTCCAACACCCAAAACACAACACATCATTCACCACAACATACATACAAATACACAAGTAAGACGCGCGAACGCGGGAAGCGAACGCAGCTCGTAAATTGCAAAAACAACAATTAGAATAAATTACGTAATTTTTTTAAGGTTTTTTTTAAGTTCTCTTTTGTGTTTTTTAAGATTTTTTTTAAGTTAAGTTTTTTTTTAAGTTAAGTTTTTTTTAAGTTTTGTGTGTGTGCGTGCATGTGTGTGTGTGTGTTTTTGTGTGTGATACAGCTGTGCCCTCTGGTGGCGGGCGGGTGGTGTTACAGCGTGACACACACAGACACACAGACAGACATGATCTGCTGGGTCTCATAGTAAATGCTCACTGCGTTCGCAATCACTGCGTTCGCAAATACAATACACACACACAATGGTTCACTTACACAGGATAAGAGATACATCTCAAAACAATTGCAATGTTTTTCACAATGATCTAATAGAGCCTGCCTGCTTGCTCAGGGGATAAATTAAATCTTGACCATAATGTCAACATTCTGGTCAGATCCTAGCATACTGAGTATCCTTTTTTCTTCATTCCTATAATATAAATATACAGTATATGCCTTTAAATTAAAATGTCATTTAAACCTCCATCTGACTGAAACAACCTAATTTAGATCTATTACCTCCTTTCATGTCTTTAAGGGATCTCTTCAAACAACCTGCCCTCTCTTCTATAATTTATAGCTAAGCTGAGATATGGAGATAATGTATCTGTAATGTATAGGTGCATGTGTGTGTAGTTTGGGAGTGGCTATAGGACTGGGAAAGCTTTTTTGTGTTGCGTTTTATGTAGGCCTACTACTGTATATTTTCTGTATATTGGATGATGGTCCATCATAACCCATTTTGACCTGAGATCAGATTCTAAAAATGTCTTCTACATCCTGACAGTTTTCTGAAAAAGCTATGTTTCTATGTCAGTGGTTCTTCGATTTTTCAAAAATAGCAGACCTACAAGCAAAAATAGCAGACCTACAAGCTCGTAGCGCGCCACCAAGTGGCGCGCTACGAGCTTGTAGGTCTGCTATTTTTCAATAGCCAAAGAATAACATAATGCTAACACCAAGAGTGATTCCCGCCCAAAATGGTTTAAGACCTGCATGAGACCTATTCCACAACATGTTTTCTGAAAAACCTTTCTTTCTATATCGGTAGATCCCCCCCCCCAAATTATATGTATTTTGCCGCAGACCCCCATCTCAAAATATTTTGTTCCAGGGACCCTCTAGAAGCAAATATTTGAGCTATTCAATGTTTGCCTGTTATAATGGTACCAACATCAATACAGCATGGAATGTGGAGTTTGCATGTTCTCCCCGTGTCCCCTAGGGTAGGTACCCTCACATGTTCTCCCCGTGTCCCCTAGGGTAGGTACCCTCACATGTTCTCCCCGTGTCCCCTAGGGTAGGTACCCTCACATGTTCTCCCCGTGTCCCCTAGGGTAGGTACCCTCACATGTTCTCCCCGTGTCCCCTAGGGTAGGTACCCTCACATGTTCTCCCCGTGTCCCCTAGGGTAGGTATACCCTCACAAAAAACATGCAGTAATCCTGGTCTCTACTAAACTGCCTCCCCCTGGCCAGCCGGGGCGCCTGATGGAGGGGAAAGGAACTGGTTGGAATAACGTGTTCCTTCCACGCGCTACGTCCAACCAGGGAAACTCCCCCCTGTCAGGTGAAAAGGAGCAACTCTGGACACTCAGGCATGAAGGAAGCATGAGTTCAAGTCCGTTGCTCTCCCCATGTCCCCCATATATGGGGACTAGGTTGGCGGAGGGTGTGTAGAGCCCAGGATCACATTAGATAATTGACACAGGGGTGAAAAATGGGTTACAAAATCGTGGGATAAAAAATTATTAAAACAAAAATACAGCATGGAATTATTGTGGACAAAATCTTATCCAACGACAACAAAATGTTGTTTAGTTTTGGGTCTGAGAGGCTAAATGTCATCAGGCTCAAACGCTGAACAGATAATGGGCCTTGATATGAAGAGGGTTGAAAACCACTGTGCTAGGATGGTACAAGCTAGGCTCAGGCTGTTAACGCATTTTGGACTGAGGTCGATTATAAATAGATAATCCAAATACATGACCGAGAGAACTAAATATGTTACATGATCACCAGTCCGATTCACGGCGGCTGTTACGACAAGTTGCGTCTGAATTCCTGCTCATGATGTCATTCATTTGGCTTGTTTAATTCTGAGTACAGCTCTAAGCTTGGTTTCTTTAGTTAAAAATGTTCGCTCTGAAATATATATTCAATTATTTGCGCCACATGAACGATTTTTCAAAAATAGCAGACCTACAAGCTCATAGCGCGCCACTCGGTGGCGCGCTATGAGCATGTAGATCTGCTATTTTTCAATAGCTAAATTATAACAATGTTTAAAACACCAAAAGGGGTTCCCGCCCAAAATGGGTTAAAACGGCAAGATCTCCGTCTGTAGCACAAACGTATCTATAAATAGATAATCCAAATACATGACCGAGAGAACTAAATATGTTACATGATCACCAGTCCGATTCACGGCGGCTGTTACGACAAGTTGCGTCTGAATTCCTGCTCATGATGTCATTCATTTGGCTTGTTTAATTCTGAGTACAGCTCTAAGCTTGGTTTCTTATCTCTGTCTTTATCTCATCTTTTGGCATCTTTCGATGCCAAAAGTAAATCACGTTTAGTTGTTTCTTTCATTATAGCATCATAGCATTTCCTTTCAGCCTATACATCTCTCACACTTTCCCGCCCTCCGTCCTTTATACCATCCTTGTTTGAAGACAACCTTTCGTCTGTATCACCGCCTCACATTAAAGGACCACTTCACCACTTTTCAACATCTCTTCATATAATTGGTCCTCACTAATGTTCATGATAAAACACCACCATTTTTTCCTACTCAGTCTGTGTCTCATAGGAGGGCTTTGGGCAGTTCGGACACCCGTCCACCAGTGACATCATTAGGCAGATTTCTTTTTAAACAATATTTGTTTTAAATATATATTTAGATTTTTATTATCGTGAGAACGATGGCTTCAACTTTTGCATTGCAACTTTTCAGGAAAAGAAAGCCTGACGTTTCTATTAGCTTGGATTCACCATCGATGATGTCACTGGTAGACAGGTTTCTGAACTGCCCAAAGCCTTCCTATGAGACACAGACTGAGTAGGAAAAAATGGTGGTATTTTATCATGAACATTAGTTAGGAGCAATTATAGGAAGAGAAGTTGAAAAGTGGTGAAGTGGTCTTTAAGACCTGGAACGCATCTGTGTCACCTTGGCGTTTAACCACTTTAACCGTTATTTTAAATGTTAGCTGTTGAGAAATAGCAGGTATACAAGCTCATATCATCCTATTAGCTCGTAGATCTGCTATTTTTTGAAAAATCATGAATATATTATTCTTTCACAGCAACCGTTTTTAACACAATCTTTGGTTCTGGGGAGTCCCTGGAACAAAACGTTTTGAGATGGAGGTCGGCAGCCAAATACATAATAATAATTATAAGGGGTCTTGACATGAAAAGGTTTGAGCACCACATAGAAACATAGGCTTTTCAGAAATGACATTTGTAGAATCAGATCCTGAGGTCTTATATGGTTAGTTCCGATTTTTGGACTTAAAGCTGTAGGAAATACATGTGACCATGATGTGACAATGGTATATTGATAATTGCAATTACAGTATGAAGCACAATAATCTGGATTATCATTTTAGCCATAATAGTGTGCAGCCCTACCATGCTCTCACTCTCTCTCGCTCTCTCTCTCTGTCTCGCTCTCTGTCTCTCTAATAAAACAAACCTTCACCAGATGTCATAAGTCATCGTTTCGTTGAACCCTCTCATAAACGCCATGTTCACAGTAAAAAATCCTCAAATGGACCCTTACAGGTCCCCGATGGGTCCACGTGGGTCCGTCTTTAACACTCTCCGGGTTAAATTAACATTGAGGATTTTGGCCTGCGTTGGCTGCGCTCCACACTCCGTTCCAGAGAACGCCAAGCAGCCCCTCAAATAACACATTGTTCCTTCCCTGGATGTAATGGATTACATACCAGGGAATTTCAGTCCTGAAATGGACAGAGACAAAGAAGCCAATGAAAAAAAGTAAAAAACAAAATAAAAACAGTAATCCTTTACAAGTTACAGTTACATTTTACGACCGCCTTATCATCAACGCCGATGTTGCTCTCTCAGTGTTTCCACCAGGGCCGGCCAACTGCTTGCTTGCTCCCTCACAACACACACGCACGCACGCACACACACATGCACGCACACACAGACACTGACATGCATAGACGCACAGATGATCCAAATACACACACACACACACACACACACACACACACACACACACACACACACACACACACACACACACACAAACACCATGTCTCGGTCTCAAAATCCAGTGTCACGCCCTGCATCCCCAGTCACTATCATTTACATTCCTGTTTAACACTAAGACACACACAGTTGTGTGTGTGTGTGTGTGTGTGTGTGTGTGTGTGTGTGTGTGTGTGTGTGTGTGTGTGTGTGTGTGTGTGTGTGTGTGTGTGTGTGTGTGTGTGTGTGTGTGTGTGTGTGTGTGTGTGTGTGTGTGTGTGTGTGTGTGTGTGTGTGTGTGTGTGTGTGTGTGTGTGTGTGTGTGTGTGTGTGTGTGTGTGTGTGTGTGTGTGTGTGTGTGTGTGCTGACATCACTCTCCTCCTCCACGCTCAGAAGGGATGAGACTGGCCGGGGCGTCTAGCCGGGTGTGGATCCATTCCTGGATGGATTGGTTTCTATTGTCTTCTCACTTCCTGCTCCGTCTGTACACATTTTTCGTTATTTCTCACATTTCTTTGGCGATGTCAAACGGCCTCCCACAACCACCACCACCACCACAGTGAAACCAAACATGTAGTAGAGCCTCTGCCAGCTCACGTCATGTAGTCGGAATTTCGTGGGTTCAAATCCAGCAGCACGCGTCGTGGCAGCTGGCATGATGTCGACCCCCCCCTCCCCCCCGCAAACCGTTTCTCTCTTTATACTGTATTTTATCTGCTATATGACATGAATGACACTCGGCAGTGGTTCCCAAACTTTTCAGGTCGAGAAAAGAGAGATTCAAAGTTTTGGCCCAGGACCCAAACTAGTGGAAATAGCCGATCTCACAATCAATCACACAACGCGGCGCAAAGCGAAAAAAATCATTGAATTTTGTTTTTAATCTTGGCTTTTTTGGTAATGTTTTTAAATGGTAATTAACAATCACACCCGTGTGAAGTGAGGTGCGCTAATATATTAAAATCTAACTCATGTTGATTAGGTAATGGTGATGTAAAACAAATGGTGCCAACACAAAAAGATGAAATTACCTACCTAGGTTCCATCCTGGAGGATAATCTTTCCGGTAATAAAATGGCCACCAACGTAATCAAAAAAAGTCAACCAAGATTCCTTTACAGGATCTCCTCACTGGTCAAGTGAGGAGAGGTTTCTTCGACTATGCATGCACCTCTTGGTACCACAGCACCTCAAAGGCCTTAAAACAAGACTCCAGACTTCCCAAAACAAACTGGTCAGGCTCCTACTTGGCCTCACACCCCGAACCCACCTCACCCCTGCCCACTTTGACAGGCTGGAATGGCTTAGTACAACATCTTGCAATGGGTCTGGTCCACAAGATCCGATACACCACCAAGATACCCATGTACTTGTCTAAATACTTCCTTAATGTTAACGAAGTCCACACCCACAACACCAGAGGGAGTGCAACAAACCATGTGCAACCTAGATTCGGCACAAACAAGGGACTAAATTATTTTCGCTCCTATGCCACTAAAATGTCCAGCGCCCTACCAACAGTCATTAAGACATGTGAATCCCTTGACTCCTTCAAAACCACTCTCAAAGGGCACCTACGGACGGCTGCAATTCAATTCTGGCCCCCGTAAAATCTGAATCCCTCCCCACAAACTCACCCCTTTTCCCCCTCACTGTATATGTTTATTTTCCCTTTTTACCTCCTTTATGATGAATTCCTGTTCTGTTCTTTGACTATATAGAAGTGTCTATTTGTACATCTCTAAATGTTTGATTAATTGAACAAGGTGGACCCTCTTGTAAACAAGTGTAATGCTTTATTGGGTCGTCCACTCACAGTTAAGTCTTTGTATTGAGTTGTGCTTGAAATGTACTGTACTTCTGCCAACTGCTAATAAATATTTCAATCAATCAAAGATTTATGATTAGGTGCTGATTTAGGACCGGTCTTAATTAATTCAACAAAGCATTCAAATGTGATAATAAGATCTGCAGACTGGTAAATGTTGTTTTGATGTCATATTGATTGACGACATCAATCTTGCCCAAATATGAAGGGGCAGATAGTGGATCTGAGATTATTTA
Organism: Electrona antarctica; assembly: GCF_951216825.1. Taxonomy (NCBI): domain Eukaryota; kingdom Metazoa; phylum Chordata; class Actinopteri; order Myctophiformes; family Myctophidae; genus Electrona; species Electrona antarctica. The sequence continues at coordinate 4,754,882 of NC_136803.1, read as the reverse complement.
ACTCACAAAATGTGATAAATATTCACGAAATCCACTACATGAAAAATATTCTGGGATTCTTTTCCGTTAGCGGGCTTAGCCTATTGGCTGTGTGGTTAGCAAGATTAGCCGCAGATACAGTAGTCATACACACATACAGTACAGACGCACATAGACAGACAGATACAGTAGTCATACACACATACAGTACAGACGCACATAGACAGACAGATACAGTAGATACACACATACAGTACAGACGCACATAGACAGACAGATACAGTAGATACACACATACAGTACAGACGCACATAGACAGACAGATACAGTAGATACACACATACAGTACAGACGCACATAGACAGACAGATACAGTAGATACACACATACAGTACAGACGCACATAGACAGACAGATACAGTAGTCATACACACATACAGTACAGACGCACATAGACAGACAGACAGATACAGTAGTCATACACACATACAGTACAGACGCACATAGACAGACAGATACAGTAGTCATACACACATACAGTACAGACGCACATAGACAGACAGACAGATACAGTAGTCATACACACATACAGTACAGACGCACATAGACAGACAGATACAGTAGTCATACACACATACAGTACAGACGCACATAGACAGACAGACAGATACAGTAGTCATACACACATACAGTACAGACGCACATAGACAGACAGATACAGTAGTCATACACACATACAGTACAGACGCACATAGACAGACAGACAGATACAGTAGTCATACACACATACAGTACAGACGCACATAGACAGACAGATACAGTAGATACACACATACAGTACAGACGCACATAGACAGACAGACACAGTAGATACACACATACAGTACAGACGCACATAGACAGACAGATACAGTAGATACACACATACAGTACAGACGCACATAGACAGACAGATACAGTAGTCATACACACATACAGTACAGACGCCCATAGACAGACAGACAGACCGTTTTCTAGACACATACAGTACAGACGCACATAGACAGACAGACAGACTGTTTTCTAGACAAACATGTCTAGAATGATACAAATGACCCCCCTGTTCATTCTGCTCTATTGTCGGCACACAAGGATGCAGCAATTCTTATAAGAGAAGTCTGTGTATAAGTCAGACGCAGGCTGGATGTGTGGAATGGTCTACGTCAGAACCACTTAAACACACCATACAGGCTGGATGTGTGGAATGGTCTACGTCACATAACCACTTAAACACTCCATACAGGCTGGATGTGTGGAATGGTCTACGTCACATAACCACTTAAACACACCATACAGGCTGGATGTGTGGAATGGTCTACGTCATAACCACCTAAACACACCATACAGGCTGGATGTGTGGAATGGTCTACGTCAGAACCACTTAAACACTCCATACAGGCTGGATGTGTGGAATGGTCTACGTCAGAACCACTTAAACACAGGCTGGATGTGTGGAATGGTCATACGTCAGAACCACTTAAACACACCATACAAAAAACTAAACAAAAATAGACATGATTGATTTTCTCCTATGCACTCTTTTTCAAATCTCTTCAAATCTTGTCTGCTCACTTCACTTGTCTGCTATTTTGGGGCAAACATTCCCCCCAGAACAATAGCGATGCTATAGTAGGGTTCAAGTGGTTTAAAATGCATCATCATGGGGTTCACGGTGGCACAGGGTTAGGGTCGCCTCACAGCTAGAAGGTCCTGATAGAGGGGAAAGGAACTGGTCTGAATAACGTGTTCCTTCCACGCACCACGTCCGGCCGGGGAAACTCTCCCCTGCATGTCGGGTGAAAAGAAGCAGCTTGGACTCCTCATGCACAGAACGAAGCATAAGGTCAGTCCGCTGCCCCCCCAGGTTGGCAGAGGAAGTGTAGCGTGCAGGATTACATTAGATAATTGACACTGGGTGAAAAAATGGGTTACAAAATCGTGGGATAAAAATGTAGAAAAAATTAATAAAATTCATCATCATACTTCGTAACTTGGCAAGCTTGCACCAAATCCTTAGTATGAGTACACATTCAATCATTCTTTAACCGTTTTCTTGACAATATCAACCACTTTAAACCTTTTACTCACTGTTGTGCTGGGGCAGGAGACCACATTACACCACAAACCAAAATGGCGGCACCACCAGGGATTTACAGTTGTTACACAAATTCGGGGTCGGCTGGCTCTCGTTTTTGTTTATATTCTGTGGTTCCTCCATGTTTGAGGGAATATTCCTCATTCCTGCATTTAACATGACCATCAATTTGGACTACTAGAGGCAGGGTCCAAGAGTGCAGCACGATACCGCCCAGGCCCGTCACATGCAGGCTTGATTCATAGTGGTTGTTTTGTAAATGGAAAACAGGGTTCTCCTCAGGACGTACTGATAAGGTAAATAACCTTGATGCGGTGCTAATACAGTCTTGATCCAGATATCTGACAGGACGTCACTTAGCGCAGGTCAAGGGCCAGTCCTAAAAGGCTTGGATCAGTTTTTATAGATGGAGTGCTGTGATTAGCCCTGAGTGTAAAAATTGTGCCTTGATTTTTGGGCAATTTAAACGGTATTATCACTTATCAGTTTTTCACTTAAAGACCCACTCCCCACTTTTTTCTTTTGATTTGTTTTGTTAATTTTGAAGCTTACCCATGAGAATCCTGGTAGTTTCTTGCTCTCTGCATATTTCAAATCCTAAGCATTAAAGGAGAATTCCATGCTAGAAGGCTTTCTTACCTATATTTGTAGTTGTTACGTCCCCACCAAAGAGGTCCAGGTGTTATTTTGTGCAAAAGTGCATTATTGGCTATTTCCCCTAATATAAGCCCTCAATGGGGGTTGGGTTGTTGTGCTAATTCGCTTATTTCCATCGAAATAAGTAGTAAAGTGTGCTGCTTGGGATACTATTTACATTATGATGAAAGGATATATAAAAAGCGATGGAAATAAGCGAATTAGCACAACACCCCATAGCCCCATTCAATTCAATGCAATTCAATGCAATTCATGAGGGCTTATGGTAGGGGAAATAGCCAATAATGCGCTTTTGCACAAAATAACACCTGGACCTCTTTGGTGGGGGCGTAACAACTACAAATAAAGGTAAGAAAGCCTTCTAGTATGGAATTCTCCTTTAATATAGTGCTTTACAACTTAACCTTGGTCTTCAGAGTTCAGACATAGCACTGGATCCATGGCTTGACAGAGAGCAACGCAGACAAGGTGTGACGTAACGTGAGGCCAATCATAGCCTCACTAAATGCATACATGTACCTGATTATGAGACTGAAGCTTCTTAACTCGCTCCCTCCTGTTACCATAGATAGTGATCTGTGGCCAGTGCCAGCAGAATACACGAAACATCCAGAGAAGAAGACCCGTGTGCCGTAAACCATGACCCAGAAGTAATAATCGGCCATTTTCGTGCCAGGGTCACGGCCGTGTTCTAGCCATAGAACCATTGATATGGTGACTGTGACCTCGAATTAATGTTTTATTAAGCTCCCAACATCATACTTTATCCCATTCTGAGCCCTAAAACCACTAAAGACTGTGTGCGCGCACACAGAGGATTTGGGATTTCAGATGTTTCTACCACAGAGCATTCATTCTGGATTAAGGCTCTTTTATCAAATATCGTGTTCTTCTCGTGAATGGAGTAGGAGGGTTTAAATAGCTTTCCACAAGATATCTCAAGAATGGCATGGATTGTGTTTAAAGAAGCAGTTCACTCAGTGGAAGTGGACGGCGTCTATGGGCTGGATCCAGGTTATACATTTACAGGCCCGGAGTATTGCAATCCAATTCAAGTGAGATTTGTGTTTAGTTTGTAAATGTTTAGTAAATTATGGTTAAAACATTGAGAGCTTCTGCTTTGCTGTCTGCCTGCCTGCCTGCCTGCCTCTCTCTCTTTTAGGGGGACTGGGTACGCCAAAATGACACCAAAATTAAGCCAAAATACCCCACGTTTTTTCGGCCGCACCAAAATTAATCCAATTACACCAAAATTTTGCCACGTGGCCGAGGGGTGCCCTGACATTTTGTCTAGCCCAGGGGCTACTGTAAATCCGGTACTGTACATTTTCATGCACTGGTCAGTGAGGAAGTACGCAGGGACTCTGAGTCATACACAACAAGCGCTCCTCCTGCACTCCTGACACTGGTCAGTGAGGAAGTACGCAGGGACTCTGAGTTATACACAACAAGCGCTCCTCCTGCGCTCCTGACACTGGTCAGTGAGGAAGTACGCAGGGACTCTGAGTAATACACAACAAGCGCTCCTCCTGCGCTCCTGACACCGCGTGCGACAACAATAACAAGCCATGGCCTGTTATTTTTGTCACAGTGCATTTGGTGTTTTTGTTTTGGGTGTTACCCAAATTCTGGAAATACAATTAACATACATTAACAGTTTGACGGCCGCTAATTGTTTAATCCAGTGTTCCACCACGCGTAAAACGCTATACCCGACATTTGTTTAATGCATTTAATTTGCAGTTTTAAAATAATTAAAAAGAAACAGCGGATTTATCCTGGACCTGATGACGAGGCTGTCGCGTTATGATGACGAAACCGGCAATCAAGTCATCATCTGGGCTGCTAGGGCTTCTGGGAAATTGAGCTCAATGTAAGTGGACGGGGGGTTTGTTTGGACTACAATGCCTCATGGAGGCGGACCCTGTAGCGCATTGTAATTTTTCGTTGTTGAAAGCTTACAGCGTATGCTCTAAAGGTAATAAAAAAATCTCGGCAGCGTTGCATATTTGATTAAATAGCGGGTAATGCGGGTTATGGAGTCAAACTGTTAATATATTGTATTCATGGATATTGTAATACTAAATGACTAAACGAGGACAAAGATATAGCGAAACATTTAACGGTGCTCCTTTTAGGGACTTTCCATTTTTTTCCCCTGAGGTTTTAAACCACACCAGCAGGGAACATAACATAACATATGGACAAGGACTTTAAACCACACCAGCAGGGGACATAACATATGGACAAGGACTTTAAACCACACCAGCAGGGGACATAACATATGGACAAGGACTTTAAACCACACCAGCAGGGGACATAACATATGGACAAGGACTTTAAAGAATGCAGCTCTATAGCCATTGTGTAACTGTGGCTTAAAAATGATTTCAAAATGATTTAAAGTGCATTTAGAGTGCATGTTCCCATGTGAATCTTGCCCTTTAGTGCAAAAGACAGCCTATCATAACTTCAATTCATGATCCAATATTCCATATTGATATTGTGCAGTGCCAGATAGAACCAAGCCAATTAAATGCCTTTGCAAGAGCCAAGAGAAAAGCTAGTTGAGATTTCTCATGTTATTTTGGGTTGAGTATAAAACTGCCAGTAAATATATGGCTTCTTGAAACGTGAGATCATAATGTTCTTTGTTTGAAAAAAACGAAAACAAAAACAAAACGTGTACTTTAGGGAATGAGGTCATGCTATACTTACATTAAATTAGAGAGAGATCTAGGCATGGTATTTATTCGCCGTTTTCATTCTCCGTGCGCTCGCTTGTCCCAAACCGCGGATGCCCCGGCATGATTAAACTTTATGGGGAATTGGCTTAACCCGTTTTGGGCGGGAACCCCTTTTGGTGTTTTAAACATTATGTTATAATTTAGCTATTGAAAAATAGCAGATCTACAAGCTCATAGCGCGCCACCGAGTGGCGCGCTATGAGCTTGTAGGCCTGCTATTTTTGAAAAATCTTGAAAATGTGCCTCAAATCTTTGAATATATATTCTTTCAGTTTTAAACTCAAATCTTGGAACTACATATTTTCAGATGGGGGGGCGGAGGCATATTACATATAATTTTTGGGGTCCTTGACATGAAATATTGAGAACCACTGATATGGAAACATAAGGTTTTTCAGAAAAATATACATTTAAAAAAATACTTTTTAAATTTCGACGCCAGGTCTAAATTGGTTAAATGGTCGTGTGGTGTCATGCAGATTACGAGGAATGTTAGAGCCCCCGTTATACTTATTCCGTCACCGGTTTCGCACACCGAAAATAGCAGATCTACAAGCTCAAAAGTGCATCGAAGAGTGGTGTGTCGTGAGCTTGTCGATGGACTAGTTTTGGTGCGCGACACCAGCATGCAAACGAGTATAAATCCGGCCCAATGAGAAGTGACCGTTCCGTGGTCTCCTCATACTCTAGCTGCCCCAGAGGTGCCCTGGAACACTGCTGACATGACGGGATTGTAAAATAGAGAAGCTAGTTTCCTGATCTGATCCGTTGTCAAAAAAACATCATGTAATGATAAATGCAATGAATCTGAAACATGATGTCTTTATGACCATAAATACCACTGGTGGAAAGTAACTAAGTACTGTACTTAAGTACAATTTTGAGGTATTTGTACTTCAGTATTTCCAATACTTTTACTTGTACTCTCAGAGGCAAATATTGCACTGTTACTCCACTACATGTATTTGAAAATTTCAGCTTTGATTATTATTACAAAACATACATTAAACACTTCAGCCATATATACATACCGGCCATTTGAAAATAGCCGATCTTCAAGCTCACAATGTGTTGCCATGCGACTCTTTGTGAGCTTGTAGATCTATTTTGAAAACTTGAAATGGCACATTCTGCACAGTGAGTATACTTTCTACTTTTGGTACTTTAACCCATTTTGGGCGGGAACCCCTTTTGGTGTTTTAAACATTATGTTATAATTTAGCTATTGAAAAAGAGCAGATCTACAAGCTCATACGAGCTTGTAGGTCTGCTATTTTTGAAAAATCGTGAAAATATTTATTTCAGAAAACTGGAGGATTTAGAAGAATCTTTTTAAATTTCGAGGTCAGGCCTAAATGTCTTTATGATGATAAATACAGTGAATCACAGTGAAACATGATGTATTTATGATGATAAATACAGTGAATCACAGTGAAACATGATGTCTTTATGATGATAAATACAGTGAATCACAGTGAAACATGATGTCTTTATGATGATAAATACAGTGAATCACAGTGAAACATGATGTCTTTATGATGATAAATACAGTGAATCACAGTGAAACATGATGTCTTTATGATGATAAATACAGTGAATCACAGTGAAACATGATGTCTTTATGATGATAAATACAGTGAATCACAGTGAAACGGGACGTTTTATGCTCTTTCTGCGGGAGCAAGGAGGCGAGCACACTTGTATTGTCTTATGTAAGTTGTTTTGTATTTTTGCTTATTTATACAGTAATTGTTCTCTCTCATGGTGCCTGGGGTTGAGGCCAAGAAGAAATCTCCAGCTGTGGTGGTTGGATAATAAAGTTGTAATCTAATCTATATAAATAAATAGCCAGATCACTCAAACTGAGTATAGGACGTAAAGCATGGTATCTCCACATTTTCTTGTTCTCTGCACGTGTTCCCAATTATAAGAGCATAGTGACCCAAAGCCTTTTGTCTCAATAGAAACATTCAACAAACTTCTTTTCACTATGTTATTTTGGAAATAACTGAATATTTAAAAAGCCCCCATGTATGTCAGATCTTTCGTCAAGAAATATCATCCAGTATGATAACACCTCGCTTTGTCACGGTGGGGAAATGAGCTTGTCTTATAGCACTTTCAACACGGTTTTGGGCATGTTATTATAGTAAAGTATAGTAAAAGCTGATATATAAGCTTTTTGCGCTCGTAGGCTATGCCTATTTTTGAAATTGTTTGAATATAGTTTAAGTGGTTAAACTGCATAATTTTTTGAGTGGTGCAACCACTCCAAGGAACAGCAATGTCTGTGACTTTGTGACTATGTTTGTGTGACTCATGTGTGACTCATGAGTACCAGTAGGGGCGCTGTTGTGCCACAAACAGACAGAGAGATAGTATTGCACTGTTGCCTGCTAATGAGAGAGAGAGAGAGAGAGATAGAGAGAGATGGGGGGGGGGGGGGGGGATTTGCACCACTCAGTTCACACGGGTGTGATTTTTCCTGATTCAGTGGCTCCTGGACCTTAATTGATAAAAGTCCTTGTTCTGTGTGCAAAAAGAATAAAGGGGAGGTGTTATGTGACATCAGTGTTGGGTTTCATCAGGCTAATCATTACAGTGAACTAGTGAAGTCAGCAGGTGACGCTAAATACAGCTCTACTCTCCCTTGAAGCAGTATCTGTGTCTTTATCATGCAATAATGTTACAAGTGTGTCAGCCTACGTACTTCACACACACACTTGGAAAAACACAGTGTAATTGAGGTTTGAGGAGGGAATAAAAGATGTTTGCCCTTGAGACGACCTCTCCCGTCCTGGGTACAGAGCTGTGGTGGGCCGGAGCTATCTGCTCTGAGGGAGCCGGTAACGCTGCTTATTGCTGTTATGATGCCGTCGTTTCCAAAAATGTTTAGTGCCTTGTGAAAATCAACAGTGCAGCGTGTTGGAGTATAACTGTATTAATGACCACCAGTCTGGTCTCTCTCTCTCTCTCTAGTTCCTGTCGTTAAAAGGATAGGATTTGGCCGTCGCACATTGTTAAACCATGTGGATTATTGTGGGTTTACAATTACGTTTACACAATGTTTTTTTGCAGAGGATTTAGTGGGCTTGTAAAAGTTGAAAAACCTTTTACACTGCGTCCAACATTCTCACTTAGAAAATTCACTTTTGGTTGCCTACACACTGCTTACAATAATTGATTTGTTAATTCATAGAATCGTTGTTGTTCCCCTCATACGTGTCTTCGAAGAATGACTACAGCATGTCACCAGCAAGACACCATTCCCTCTCACTACTCCCAACAAGGCGTAAAAAAATATTAATACTAAACACAGCCTAGTGAGCCTACACAGTTAAATCAGTGTTAATTTAACTGTACAAATGGAACCAAATGAGCCCTAGTGGTTCCATTTGCACACTCTGGAGTTAAATAAACACCAAGGATTGGACTGCGTCCGGTCCCATGCAGTAATACAGGAAGGCGTCCTCATCAATCATGTCCAACACCTTACCGTCGAGCCAGGCTAGAGGACGACGAGGGGAAGAAATGTAACACCCAGCTACGGCTCCTATTTCCTGTTTTTTTAACGTCTCGTCAAAAAGCCCAGGATGCATTGCAGTGGGACAGGGTGGTCCCTCTGACAGCTCGCTGTTGTTTGCTGCCAAGGAGTCAATCTCTCCGTAGTTTAAAAAATGTTGGGGTTTCCATATCGTTGGTCTGACACCCGACCACCTCCGTCTGGACAGGTCCAACCCCCACCTATACTCTACTGTACAGGATACACTGCTGGATTCTTTCACTCCCGCTGTAACCACAATCGCACCAGTGCATCAGTCGCCCTCCATTGTGTTGCTGAGGAATTCACAAGTTGCATTAACACTTTGACTGTGGCCTGGTGGCCACAAGTGGTAATGACTTGTGTGAGGTCGGAATTGGGCAGATTACTATTCAAGTGCTTCCGTTTTCCCTGCTCGGAGGAGGCTTGCAGACCTTCATTGTAAGAAAAGGCTAATGTTAGCATTAGCTCATGCAAGATATCTTTCTCGAGAAAGATAGCGATGCGATGAGAAATCAGATCCAAACCTCGGATGTCTGATCAGCACAACGGACAGCGGCATAGTATTCAATCCTAATTATAACAGTAGGCTTCGCATGGGTGAGCACGTTCCGTTGCCTAGCAACCGGCTCAGGGAGAAAAGTTCTTTTTTAGCGGTGCCATTTCAGATCCATATTAAGCGATATAAAACGTAGGCTACGGTATAAACGTCAACAACAGATGATTATTAAAACACGTAACAGATGCCTCTTTAAACAGGTATATATACGTCAATCGCAGACAATGTGTTAACAAAGTCCCTGAATGTGGATGGAGGTGGATACACTACAGTAGGTAATAGGCATACTGGCCTACAAGAAAACTGCTCCCCCTGAAAGAAGAGCATTTGCAACTAAAGGCAGTGGTGTTTTGGTCTTGACTGGACTCTTCTTTCCTCAAATCCATAGAGGAAAAATAAATTGAAAGCTTGTCTCCCATAAACTGTGGTAATTACCATTAACACTGGTCTCTTAATGGTGTTGCTTTCTGACACCCTGTGAGTGCTATAGTAATAGTATACAAGTGCTGTTTTCAATCTCATGCAAACAGTAAAACTGTAGCAGTGACTTGTTTGGGGCTCAACCACATTGCTTTCCTGTTGATATGGGATAACTTTACCACAGGAACCCTAGCATCCCTATTCTGAGGCAAACATTCGGCGAAAATAGCAGATCTACAAGGTCACAATGCATCACATTTGCAAAGAGCTTGTAGATAGGCTATTTTCGGCGAAGAGATTTAGTGAAAGGGTAAAAAAGGAGGGGGCCTAGTATAGACCCTGAGGGACACCAGTCAAGTATACAAATAATTGCTCAAATGACTTAACAAAGTGCAGTTTGCAAAATAGATGCTGGGGCATTTCTCTTGCATTTACATTTAGTAAGTCAATAAATCTGTATGTTTTATTATTATTACTATTACTATTATTACTATTATTTCTATAAATCTTCAGTCTGGGTCATGATTGTTTTTGCAGACCCAATGACTCTTATCTCCCAAACATAAATACAGTGTAATATGTGCTCTGCTCAGGTGAAGACACATACTGTACAGGCCCTGTACAGACTCCATATCCCCCCGTTTACTGAAACGGGATATGAGGTCATAATTTGCGCTGACATGTACATCCCTGCCAGACTCTCAGCTTCCAGGCTGACATGTGCATCCCTGCCAGACTCTCAGCTTCCAGGCTGACATGTGCATCCCTGCCAGACTCTCAGCTTCCAGGCTGTTGCCAAATAGTCTTTAACACAAGTTCACATTTTCCTCTGACATTGGTATAAACATCGACCACGCTAAAATCCATCCATTAACGATAGATGTGTTTCAAACATTCCGTTAACCGATTGCAAATTGACCACCTCTTAGATGAAATGATTACTATATTTACCCAGGGTATCTGGGCTAAGATCAAGAACTTGTTTCCAGCCAGGCCCTGCTCATAGAACATTTCATCGTAGTGGTTCAATGCCTTGTTCAAGGGCACTTCAGCGGTGGTAATTTTAACGTGTCGGACCGCTGATTCGAACTGGCGACCTTCCGGTATCAAGACCGCTCCGCAATCCGTTCGGCCACCGCTGCCACCAGATTGAAGATGCAGATTAATAATTCACATGGACAGCATGAAATGATAAAGTAACCCTGCCACATGGACAAACAAAGCAAAAGTATATGGAGATGGTGCCACTTTCACTCACTTTCCCTGTCCACACATTGCATTGCGACAACATCCGGCAGGCCCAAGATAAGTGCTTTCATTTGGCAGGCCCCCTGGCAGGCTCTCCCTCCCCGTCTATATATCATTCACTATCTTTGACACCCTGTTGGCTCATTGTTCAGACGTGGCAGCTGCCAGGTACAAGGACGTAATGTCCAAGTTCTCGCCGCCGCTTCCTTCCAGCCTGACAACACGGAAGGAAATAAAATGGAAAAAGAATGGCTCTCCGCTTCCCTTTACCATGTTTTGCCAAGCCGTGACTCAAGAGAACAAATGTGAGAAGAAAGTAAATCAGAGACCTTAGCTTCGCCGGAGGGTCAGCGTGTGTGTGGCTACAATGTGCATGTCGTCCTCTGGATCTTTGCTGCCATTTTTGTAATTTGAGTCTCAAAGATAATAGAGCATGCACCTCCACTCTAGCCCAGGTGCTGGACAAAAGGCAGTACAAGAGGAAAAAATAGAGTCTGCAACACTGGTATGTAAACTCAGCTCCACTGGTTTATTTGAATCAACGTTTCGATCCGTTAGGATCTTCTTCAGGAATACCAGTGTTGCGGACTCTATTTTTTCCTCTTGTCATTTGAGTCTCGCCATCGGTTGCTGTCTCACAGCGCGAGCAGAGGCAGTGCATGGTTCATTGGCGAACTAAGACATGTCACAACTAGCTGGGGTGCATGTGTTCGGTCCGACGTACTAACAGTTCGACAGGCATTAGTCTGACACCCTACACCAAACCCAAACCCTACACCTAACCTCACAGGAAGCCACTGGCTAGTTTAACCTGCCACAGGTTAGTTTTAACCTGCCACGCGTTTCGGGAGCCACAGGTGAGTCACACTAGGTCACACTAATCTAACTAATAATTTTAGAAATTTATAATTTAGTGATATCTTCAAAATATGAGGACGGAAAATGACCATGTATGGCGCCGAATTTGAGGACGGAATTGGCCAAAAAAAGTATTCCTTTTCCATTACCCTCCACACAAAGGAGGTTTGATGTATTACTGGACTGATTGTTCTAAAACAGACTATCCACTCATGTCCCAATAAAACCCCATCCCGGGGGGGGGGGGGGGGTTTAGTTGTAGACAGTATCTTGCTAACTCATGCTACTATTTGCTGTTGATTATAGGCAGCACCACACCGGTCTGATGACTTCACAAATTAGGATCATGGGTCTCGTATGTTGGCTCCGGGGGAAAAGACAGTTGTTCATCCTCACAAATTAGACTGACTGAATAGCTGAAGATTTCAGGGACAGCACCACAGCAACGGATTTCTGTGTTAACTCAATGGTCGCCAAGGACTTATTTAACTTCTTTTTCATGATGTCCTGGAGCGCCAAGGACGTGTTTTGCGTGTTTTATAACTTTTTTTGAAAAAAATAAAAATATATAAAATAAAAGATATATGGTGGCGGTCTGGGACTTTTGGCGCCCCCTGGTGGCGGTGAATTTAAGGTCGTCGTCCCCCAATGCTTTAACACTTTAAGACCTAAGGACCAAGGACCCGAAAAGTCGTCTTTTTTTAAATTACATTTTTATCCCACAATTTTGTAACCCATGTTTGCACCCAGTGTCAATTATCTAATGTAATCCTGGGCTCTACACTCCCTTTGCCAACCTGGGGAGAGCAACGGACTGACCTCATTCTTCCTTCAATGGATGAGGAGTCCAAGCTGCTTATTTTTCACCTGACAGGGAGGAGTTTCCCTGGTTGGACTGATTGGTTATTCCAATCAGTTCCTTTCCCCTCCATCAGGCGCCCCGGCTGGCCAGGGGGAGGCAGTTTATAGAGACCAGGACTACTAGCCTGGCTAATAAGCCAGACTAATATCACACAACACTGTCGCGGTATATTAGTCTGGGCTGGCTCCACTTGGATTTCATTTCCCGGGGGGCGGGTTCAAACATTTTCTCTTCGACGCAATTGGTCAGAGCTACTGTCAGTCAAAGGTCTCAAGCATTGAACGTCACTATACCAAAGCCCGCCCATATTGCATACCGTGTCCCGATTGGCCCGACCTGTTCTCGGTTGTAGGAAAGAGGCGTGCTACTGAGCCTCGCCAGACCCTAATCCGCTGGCAGGCAATTTTTTTTTTGCCAACGGCTGATTCGGTCTGGTTTATTAACCAGGCTACAGGACTACTGCTTGGGGAGAACATGCACACTCCACACAGAAAGGCCCTTTCGCCAACACCACCTAAGGTATGGGCACTGCTGACACGGAAGAGAGAACACAGTTTTCTGAAAAGTTTAAAGAAAGTTCCAAAAGGCTAAAGGAAAAAGCCGTTGGGGTCTCATGTTCTGCCGTTGGGGTCTCATGTTCTGTGGTCGGCGAGGTCTAATCGGCACATTGCTGTCAGCGAGATGTAATCACATTACGCCATGCAGCGACGGCTCACTGGGCCTCATTACCTCTACCGCTCTACGGAGGCACCGCAGCATTTAGTTTCTTTCTTTTTTTTCCTTTTTCTTTTGTTAAAGTCTCACACACAGTTTGAAGGGTTAGTTCAGATCTTTGGACTTAAAGGGATAGTTCAGATTTTTGAGTGGTGCAACCACTCCAACGAACAGCAATGTCCGTGTACATGTGTTCACCTATGTGTTCACCTAACTATGTCACTATGAGCACGAGTACCAATGACTACCAAAAGTGGCGTTGTTGTGCCAGAAACAGAGAGAGAGATAGTGCTGCACTGCTGCCTGCTAATGAGAGACAGAGAGAGAGAGAGAGATAGGGGGGGGGGGGGGGGGAGTTGCACCACTCAGTTCACACGGGTGTGATTTTTGAAACTTAAAGGACCACTTCACCACTTTTCAACCTATCTTCATCTGTGTCTGTGTCTCATAGGAGGGCTGTGGGTGCTGTGGGCAGTTCAGAAACCGTCTTCCAGTGACATCATCGATGGGGAATACAAGCTAATAAAAACTGCAGGCTTTCTAGTCCTGAAAAGTTGCAATGCGAAAATGGAAGCAATCTTAACATTTTTGTAAAAAAATCTTGTTTAAAAAATAATCTGCCTAATGATGATGTCACTGGAAGACGGTTTCTAAACTGCCCACAGCCCTCCTATGAGACACAGACTGAGTAGAAAAAAAATTCTACTAATATTTACAGTGGTGTCCTGCCAAAAAAAGGTTTGAGAACCATTGAGTTACGGTACATACCACTCCACTTACTTACTGTATTTATCTGGGCTGAATTAGGTCACAATCAGGATAGTGGTCACTTTTTCCTATGACACTCTTAACATCCCCTCCTGTGTGACTCGTGAGTGTCATGGTGGAGTGTGTATCGACTGAGACACGAGAGCAGGCAGGGCTACGAGGAGGAACTAGTCCATTTATTAGGCGTGTGAACGATCAGACCAGGGAAAAACTGAACAAATGCCGTAAACATTAAACCTCCCACCGCTAACATTAAGTTCAGTAATAAAATAAGTGAATTGAACTGGACTCGTCTTGCAGTCGTTTAGTCATGATCACCGTTCCTCAACGCATCTGCCCCGCATTAACATTGCAGGATTCCAAAACGCAGGTCCCCTGAGAGGTGGATTGACAGAATGTCAGCAAACTTACAGCAAGCATGGAAGAATTGGCATTTGCATCTTTAATAAAGACAGGAATGCATCGCGTTCCCTCTTACCATAATAGACAGACTATAATTTGAATTCTAGGCACTGTAGAGAGCTAATATCGATTTAACTTGACACAAGTAGACAATAACATAAGGTTGTGATCTATAAATACTGACACCAGTAATGAGAGAGAGAGAGAGAGGCCCAAATGCCCAGGGCCATCACATAAAAATGTAACCCCTCGAAGTAAACAAAACTGTTCGTTTTTTCCCAGAACTGCAGCTCCTTGAATTCTCTGACTCATGTGGAGATGAGCCAGGTTTTTTGTTTTGAACGAGCTGTAGAAGACAGCCACATGTCATGTGTGTGCTTAGTGGATGTCTTTGAATGTGGCACGTTTGTGTGATTCGGAACCTCCAACACCGGTTGCAAGGTGTGAAGCACACAACTGCCAAAGATATGAATAACGTCATGTTGGCCAGCTGAGAATTCTCCTCTTCAACGTCAACTTAAAGATTGTGGTTACTTATCTGTAATGTGAACCACCCATTCAGTGCAGCAAATACATGTGATCAGTTGTCAGTTGGCAAGTATGTTTGCAAAAGTAGGTTATTTGATTTAACTCTTAGCCTGCCGCCATTAATTAATCCCTCGATTGCGTATTGCCATGGTTTAATCACGCGTGACACTTACTTTGAAGAGCCAAATATCCGTATCGCATTTTACTATGAAACCATTCCGTGTGTGTTGACGAAGCTGGTGCTCGTTCTCTCGGTCGGTGGTGGAAAAAGTGGACCGCGAGTATCACAGCGCCTGCTACAGGCCGTTGAAAACGCTTGTCTGGGACAAAGCGTCCTCTGCAATGTCGCTTCTGTGAGATAAAGCCGTCTGAAAACAGAGCCGGCAATGTTAGTGGATGCGCGCGCATTTTCAAAATGGCCGCGCCCATTGTGTCAGAAGCATAACAAAGCTAACGGACGGTAGATTTCGATACGATCGTATTAAAACATGCATTAATGAATACATCGCTGTTAAAACGGCTTTTCCGTTTGTGGCAGGCTACAAGATTCTACGTGTTAATATTCCTATGTTCCTGGCGGGTAAACGATTAATACTGAACCACCCTTAGGTCTGTGTTACCCGACATGACGTTTTATGGATGTCATTGATCTGGTATCATTTCCTCTCACCTCTCTTATCAAGAGCAGCCTCCTCTCTGGCACGGGACAGGAATGTACAGTATGTATATTATGTGTAGGGGTCGCCGGGTTGAAAACATTTTGGGGGAGGAATACAGGTGTGTGCTCTTCCTCCGGGGGGTCATGATTCCTCCGGGGGGTCATGAAAGACCAAGCAGCTTTAGCTGAGAGCTCAGGAGTCATATTTGTCAGCAACAGTTGATGAATGAGGCGGATTCCTCTATAGCATCCACAGTGAAGACGGGGAGGCCGATACTCATGCCTGTAGCGGCTGTCTGACACCACATCCACCCCCCAAAAAAGAGGCGTTTGTGGCCGTGTGATCTTTAGGCTGAGGCCTCTACAGTACGTTCTCTGCCTCCGAGGTGAACCCTCGTCAGGAACCAATGCCGATTCGTTCATAACGAGACGTTCCAGGTCGTAAAAATCAAAACGCTGTGCTCGGATTCAAAAGACGACAGGATGGGATAATAAGCACCCCGGGCCGATGTGATAGCATCGCCAAGGAATGTTCTAGAGATCCTACACACGCACGCACGTGAGCGCTCGCACACACACACACACACACACACACACACACACACACACACACACACACACACACACGCACACATGGATGATGTCACCGACCGCCGCTGCTGTTAAGTCAACCAGATGGCATGGAGATAGTGTACAATGTGTGTCCTTCAAAGTGATGACAGGGAAAGAAAAGTTTTGTTATCAAATTAAGGGCAACTGAGTTTATATATGCACGCACACACACACACACACACACACACACAGTCACACACTATGCTATGTCTACATTAAATGCTATCTAAATACATAAGTTGAGCCAAGTGGGGCAAGTGCTACGGGCTAAGATTGAGTCTGAAGAGGTGGGTTTTCAGAGTCTGTTGTTCTGATTGCAATGGGAAGTGCATTCCATAGTTTTGGAGCCAGAAGGGAGAAGAGTTTGGGACGTGTTTGGGACGCGTTTTTAGTGAATGTACTTCCAGCTTCCCAGCGTTAATTGGCTCATGTGAGCACGCGGGAGGGTATACAGTATATTAATGTATTGCCCTGCACTCATGCATGTGTGGTAGGATATGGTGATGAGCTCTGTCTCTGTGTGTCTGTCTACTCAACATAACAGATACAGTACTGCAGTGTAGGTGGACGACGTTCATGAAACCTGGTGGGAGTGATCAGTACGCTAGCTGCCCTGATCAGTACGCTAGCTGCCCTGATCAGTACGCTAGCTGCCCTGATCAGTACGCTAGCTGCCCTGATCAGTACGCTAGCTGCCCTGATCAGTACGCTAGCTGCCCTGATCAGTACGCTAGCTGCCCTGATCAGTACGCTAGCTGCCCTGATCAGTACGCTAGCTGCCCTGAAAAGAAGATTTGCTTTTGTTTCAACAACAAGGTGTATTATGTGTGTTATGGTGTAATCCTCAGAGAAATGAGACTCTTTCAGTGGAGCAAGTGCAGAGGGGAGCTGTGTGTAACCATGCTAATGGTCGTTGGGGCACTCATCAAGGAAGGCATTAGTGCCATAATAATTTATATTACTTGCGCGCGAGTACTGCGATCGGCTGGGTATGTATGTCGGTGTATCCTGGATCTATTTCAAACACAAAGTATTTTTTTATTTGGAGTCATATTTTGACAGCAGAAACTGCCTGTCATAATCCCCCCCCCCCCCCCCCCCCCCCTGCCTTAGCTATAAATCGGACAGTATTAACACAATATATGCCCAAGACGTCCACAGACGTCCTAGGAACTACCGCATGTAGTGCCCAGGACGTCTGTGGACGTCTTGGTAAAAAAAAAAAAAGTGTATTATGGTGTAATCCTCAGCGAGCTTTGTGTGACCAGCTGATAGTCGTTGGGGCACTCGTTAATGCATCAAGGAAGACAACTGTATTGACATTAGGTCCATAATCATTTTTGTTTTTGCTGTCATTTCACCAGTTGTCAAAGTAAATTTCTCATATGCATCCCATACTTGGCAAAAAAAAGTGCATTTCACTTCAGATTGTCTCATCCATGTGTTTCATGTTATCCGCAGGCCATTACGTACTTCATGGTTCTTCTTGGTATGACTGTGGATGCTCCGCTTAACATCACAAGTGTTTGGCTTGACCACAACTGAGCTTTTTACAACAACCCATGACAACCTTTTACGTAGCCTTTGTTGGGTTCTGTCTGTACCAAAAAACGTATCTGCGTATCTCTCTAAAATAAAATCCCCCCCAAAACCCTATTATTTGTAACCCTAATCGTAAACCGGACCACACAGTGGAAGTTTGACTTAGTGGAAGTTTGAAGTTTGAATGGCTTCCTGCTGACATACAGTACTGCATTGTTTAATGTAAGACCTAGTTTGGTTGAATCCCATGTGCACACATTAAAATCATTCTGAATGTTCCAAATATAAACATGGAGTCAAGTGTCCTAATCAGCGATGCGGTTCATGGAACCAAAGGATATAGAAGGTCATAAAATTCACTCCACGCCGCCCGTGATCCCTGCAGAAAGAACAAAGCAGATCCGTGCAGGCAGGGAAAGCTTGCCTGGCCTGCAGTATGCAGTGTGTGTACTGAAGTCATGTTTTAAGTAACATCTGTTGATAGTTAGGGTCCTGATCTCGCTCTCTCACACCCCTGCTGCTTCTGCAGTACCCGGCGCACGATGAGGTCATCACTCAATGGACGGCTGCTCAAACATCAATTAATCAGAGGGGTGGCGGGGGGGACCGGTTGATCCCAAACCCCCTGCCCAGATTTACATGCTTTTAAGGGCTTCCAGTGAGGGGTGGTGGTGGTGGTGGGGGTCACACCGCAGTCACATAGCTTCCTGCTATGAAGCTAATTCAGAACAAAAACTTGACAGGGGAGAGCGGGTTTATAAATGGACGGCGTTATGCAGTGTGAGAGACAGACAAATGGAGAGAGAAACGGAGAGAATGAGAAAGAAAGAAAGGAAGGAAGCAAAGCCGGGGTCCATTCCCAGACCCTTTCTGCACATACGTAGCCCTGGGATCTAGGCCTAATCACAAGTCGCCGCTCGCTGCCAGCAGCAGCGCCCCCAGAAAAAGGAAATGATTACATCCAGCTAAAATGCATCATACAACGGATTAACGAGCGTGAAATTAAAACCTGCTGCATGCAGCGGCACGGCGCTTCCCCTCAAAGAGGCGAGCCGCGGCCCTGCATGGATGTACAGTACGCGTGCTGCCGAGCGAGCATGGCCGTCCTCGCCTCGGGGCGAGTTGATAAGTTTGCCTTTCTGCTCGTTGGAGCTGAAGCCTCGCCGAGCCTCGTTGTTACCGCATGGCGTGTTCTGCTGCGGGGATGTTTTTGGAGATGATCTCGGAGCAGAACGGAAGCCGTCGAACGAAGAGGCTTCTTTGCTGCTGCCGGCAGGATGGCCAAAATGGCTGTTTACCCCAAAGCTTGCCGCTCGCCCATATTCTGCTTCCTCTTCTCCACCCCCTCATGTGTTTAATTGATACGAGAGAACCAGAAGGTGTTGTTCATCTTTTATCACCCAGCCCCCCCCCCCATTTGTGCCAAATACCCTACGTATTTTGTGATGAATATTCGACGTACAATGGATATCTAAGGATGGAACACATTATACACACACACACACACACACACACACACACACACACACACACACACACACACACACACACACACACACACACACACACACACACACACACACACACACACACAATAATTAATCTACATTGATGCTTTGCCCTAACAACTGTGTAACTGTACTCGGCTGGCCAGCTAAACAGAGTGCTGTCCCGAAGCTAAAGACAGATGCCGTCGGCAGATGTCGAAACTCCCCATGCATTACTTACTCCACTCACACTCGGACACGAGGGTCTGGATGTCCGCTACTGAAATGGAGACCAGAATGAACTAGAAAAAGTGCCCCTCAGGGCACAGGTCTCCACCAGGGCAGGTCAGGTTGTGGCCTCCTGGTGGCGCTATAATAGGCCAATGTGAAAAGGGTGACATTTCTTTACGCCTTTGATGGCAATTGGATGATTTGAGGCATTTTGTTCCAAAAATGTGTTTTGCAAAAATCAACCTGTTGGTGGCGCTATAACAGGCCAATGTGAAAAGGGTGGGATATATTCCTCAGCCTAGTAAGAAAATGTGTGAAAGATTTCACGTAAATTGCATGCTGCGTTCATGATTTGAGGCTTTTGTTCAAAACGGGGCAATCTTGCAAACTGTGAAAGCCAATTATAGCCAATTAGGATGGAATATGAAATATCGGACAGATCCGACTTGAGCACATGACCATAGAGATACTGTGTAACGATTTGCGAGATTTTTGGACAGAATCTGGAGGAGTAATATCAAAAAATGTGTTTTACAAAAGTCGGCCTCCTGGTGGCGCTATAAAAGGCAGATGCGGAAAATGCAGGTCAAAGGTTTGTCCTTGGCCTCTAGGGAGTGTGCATGCAACGTTTCACGCAGATCGGTGCAGTTGTAGGTAAAAATGTGGTGGCGCTATAACAGGCCGTTCTGGAAAATGCGGGGCAGAGGTTCATCGTTGGCATCCAGGGAGTGTGTGTGCAAAGTTTGGCATCGACCGGGTTAACGGTGCCGGAGATTAGCTGGTAACGGACGGACGGAAGGACGGACACACACACACACGGACGGAGTGCAAAACATACTCTCTCCCCATGCCTTCGGCCTGGTGGAGACAATGAATGAATGAATGAATGGATAAATAAACTTCCCTATCATTTCCATGGCAACCTGGCATCTCCTTGAGCATGCACTGTGATTGATGCTCCTTCCGAGCTATTGTGCTCTCTCTCTCTCTTTCTCTGTCTCTCTTTTTATTTTTATTTTTTTGGATCCCCGTCTCGGTCGTATAAATCCTTCTCCTTTTCTCACGCCATAATTAACGGGACCCTCTGGACGGGGATGGAGGAGAGGACGTTGGTGGTGAGGGGGGAGGGGGGTTTGATATTTTTCATGGCATCGGGCTCTTCCTGACAGGCTGACACGCTCGGTGACGAAGCGCAGGCCTTGCGTCGTCAACGTCGATCCTTCCATCCAAGTCAAACAGCCTGATGATAGACTCTAAAAGTGCAGTGATGTGGTTGTCCCAATTAGGTCACGGGCTGATGTCCAGATGTGTTTCCCTTTTTGCGAAATCAAGTACCGAAGTGCGTGTCTTCGACGTGTGTATGATGATTGCATGCGTGAGCGTGCGTGCGGACGTGCGACATTTGATATCGCTCATGAGGAAGCGGGGCAAAGTTAGCACGGCCCAGTGAATGCACTATTATGGGGCTTTATAGAAAACATCACTCAAGCATGTTTCCACCAGGCCTCCGGCAGTCTCAGCTTGGCTGGTTGTGTTAAGGCAGTGACAGGTAAACCTTTCCAAAAGAAAGTAGCCTACAGAATATGGCATTGACTAGAATGCTGTAAAGTAACTGCTTCTATTAAATGTTTTGGTTGTTCTCAGATTTTTTTTCAGCCCATGCAAACGTCATAGTTCTGTCGTTATCAACTGATCCTCATGCCAGAGATGAGATACAGAGAATGTTTTCTTTGTCGACATTACGCACACTGAGGCGGCAAGAAGGGTTGTCCCGATCCGATCACGTCACTTTCAAATTATCGGAATCGGATCGGGAGTCTGTGATTTTGGATATTGTAATCATGTGATATGTGTTCTATAAAAATATAAATATCGGATGGAGAAAAATCGGTATTGGCAGATAAATACAGATCAAATGATCGGAATTTGATCGGGAGCAAAAAAAACACAAAAACGTGATCGGGACATCTTTAGTCACGTGCATGACTTTGTAGCAGCTTCTCCAAAACAACAGACAACTGTCAACGGTGACTGTTTCTAAAAGAACAAACGGTGACTTCTTCATGCAACTTGTGCAGCATAATCCCAGGTTTATGAAAAATGACCTCATAGAGAGTGGAAATGACCTATGATTACATTTATCTACTAGAACACAAAACTCTCCACCACTTCCGTGTTAAGTATAGGTCTACTCTATTCTGTTCCTACTGTAGCATGATCGTTTTGCTTCAGAAGAACGTTACGCTACAAAGTTATGCTAGCAACCCCCATGTGTGTTTATGTAACGAACTCGGGTCTCCCGCGTGAAAGTCCAATATCTTAACCACTACACCAAAGGCATATCCCTACGGACCGGGGGAGATATTACACTTTTGAGGCCAGCAGGCTGAGGCTCTGAGTCACTCTGCTACATTTATGTGGACAAAGGAACTAACCCCTGTGTTTCAACTGATAATTAGAGAATTCAACCCATTTTGGGCGGGAACCCCTTTTGGTGTTAGCATTATGTTATGCTTTAGCTATTGAAAAATAGCAGACCTACAAGCTCATAGCGCGCCACCGAGTGGCGCGCTATGAACTTGTAGGTCTGCTATTTTTGAAAAATCGAAGAACGACGGACATAGAAACAGCTTTTTCAGAAAACTGTCAGGATGTAGAAGACATTTATAGAATCTGATCTCAGGTCAAAATGGGTTAATCACTTGAACTCTAGCATCCCTATACTGGGATACGAAGACATTTTGTTTGGAGCGACAAAAAGAAGGGGGCTGCCTAGTATAGACCCCTGTGGGACTCCCGGTTAAGAGGTACTGTGTATATAGGATTGAAGTGGTTAAATTTAGAAAGAAGAGAGCCAAATAATCTCATCTGTAATGTTGTCAAGAGGGCACGGTTACGGAACGGTTACATACTCGGTGAAAACAGAGACCGACCAATGCAGACATGGGTGATATCCTCCCGGAATGATTTTCACGGGATATGGTTTCACCGTCTTGTCCAGTGATGTTCACATTCACAGCGCAACGATAACACAGCGCTCATTTCTGGGAGGTGAAAGCACTCGAGTGTTGAGTGTGCCAAGTATGAATCCCATCAGTGGCGTGCACAGACATTTAGAGGGGCAGGTGCTCAAGTGGAAAAAAAGGGCACTTTGTGCAGCGCGTGGAACCGGCCGGTTGCCTTAATAGTGTGAGATTTATAGATTGTGGGGCCTAAATAATATATTAGAAGCTTTTTATCAAGAATTGATCAATGTTACCATAGTCCTCATACTGTACAGTGTAACAGTACAAAAAAAAAAGAAAATGTATTTCTTTTCTCGAAAGGGCACATTGCCAAAAGGGCAGGGGGTGCTCTAGCACCCCCTAGTGTCTATCTGTGCACGCCACTGAATCCCATGCGTTTTCAGTGACCCCAGTGGGCTCATGGTTTTATGTATTTACTGTATGTTCATTCAAAGCAATCGAACCGTCCAAACCCACAGGAAGGACTAACAGTGTGGATTCTGTTTTAGGGTAGAAATTCAGAGCAAATTCTGAGCTCGAAATGACGTTGCCTTATAAAGACATTCACACACTGGTCCAGGCTACGGGGAGTGGAGTGGGTACTGTTTATTAGAACGCTAAAACAAGCTAGCCTTTACAAGCCAGCAGTAGGCCTATCATCTGTCCCTGTGGCTGTAATTTATTTATCCGTGTGTGTCGTCACGGCCATCCATCGGTTAAGTGTGGACTTTGAAGTTTACAGTGTCATTATTTTTATGCGAATTGGTATTATTACGTTAATGTTACCTAATTAAGTGCTATTTCTGTTCCACTGAGAAGGCATTGGTGGACTTCAGTCTTCCCATGTATTAACCCGTTTTGGGCGGGAACTCATTTGGTTGTTAGCATTATGTTATGCTTTAGCTATTGAAAAATAGCAGACCTACATGCTCGTAGCGCGCCACCGAGTGGCGCGCTACGAGCATGTAGGTCTGCTATTTTTGAAAAATCGAAGAACGACTGACATAGAAACATAGCTTTTTCAGAAAACTGTCAGGATGTAGAAGACATTTTTAGAATCTGATCTCAGGTCAGAATGGGTTAAAGAAGAATGTTTTTTATTGTGTTTTCCCCCTTTTAATGGGGTTTTTCGTGTGAATGTGGTGTTTTAATAATCACTGGGGAATTATAATATCTGGTGGTTCCTACGTAGGTAGCTCATGAACCGTTTGATCAATAATGCCATCTATAGGATTGCTCCAACTGGTAATTTGACTCCTCTCACTTACTGTCCATTGCCTCCATAACAATGTGAAGTTACAGTAGTACATACTGCTTATATAATTTTCACATAATCTGCACAACAGAATCCTTGGTGTTAATTTGATGTCAATTTGGGTAATTGTTTTACTCTCTGGTGCTAAATTAAAACTGTTGCTGCGTGACGGAATGTGTGCATTAAGCCTGAATTATACTTAATTGTGCACCGGTTTCGTGCTCCGACCATAGCCGATCTACAAGTTCACAAGGTGTTGCACTATGATGCGTTGTGGGCTTGCTGATCAGCTGTTTAGACACTGGCGGGCAACCAAGTTTAAATCAAACTTTATGGGTGCACTACGTCCCTGTTGCATTGTGGGCTATAATCTAACACCTTTAAGCCCATAAAAAAGCTTAAAGGTAAAGTGGTGGAAAGTACATTTACCAAGTACTGAAACTTTTGAGGTATTTTATTATACCTTTATACTAGTACTATACTACACAACATCTCAGAGGCAAATATATTGTGCTCCACTACAATTATTTTGATATCTTCTTGAGTTAAATAATTGTTGCTTTGCAGTCACTTTGCAGATTTACATTAGGCTATTATTATAACTAACCCCTATTTTATACTTTGGCACACACATACGTACACATACACACACATTCTAAAATAGCCGATCTACAAGCGCACAATGCTTCGCGTTGCGAGTATTGCGACGCGTTGTGAGCATGTAGATATAGATAGTATTGCGCCGCGTTGTGAGCATGTAGATATGCAACAATTTGAATGTATGTGCTTTTACTTTTGTACTATAATTATATTTTCATGCCAATACTTAAGTATTTTACTCAAGTTACTCATTTTAAACACGGGCCTTTACTGGAACAGAGTATTACTGGAACAGAGTATACTACTTTCACTTCTTCCACCACAGAACTTTATTACTTGTTTTGTAAAAAATGTAAAACAATAAAAAAAGAACTTAAACTAACACGTAATCCCCGTGCACACAATGGTTGCCAGAGCTGGAGGCTTGCAGCGAGCCACAGAATACCAACTCTACTGAATCCAGAGCTGGAGGCTTGCAGCGAGCCACATAATACCAACTCTACTGAATCCCCCCAGAGCTGGAGGCTTGCAGCGAGCCACATAATACCAACTCTACTGAATCCCCCCTTTGGGGAGAAATAAGGTTTTATCCCATCTTAACCCTCCACGTCATCCTCCTAAACCGCTGGTTCTCCACGTCCGGTCCAGAGACCACCAAGGGGTCAGAATGGGCCATGACGGGTCTGTAACTCTGGTCCGGTCCAGAGACCACCAAGGGGTCAGAATGGGCCATGACGGGTCTGTAACTCTGGTCCGGTCCAGAGACCACCAAGGGGTCAGAATGGGCCATGACGGGTCTGTACAACAGACGAATGCATTTCACGGGCAAACATCGGTCAGGCACGCCCACAGGCCCTGTACACATCTCAAGATTTTGCCGTACAAATACAGCCAGCAAGGACAATGTCATGGCCAAGAAAGATCAAGAGAAGTAACCCTTGTACTGTAGTTTTCACCCCATTGAGACCACTACGATAAACCTTACAGCTCAACTTTGGAAGCGTTTTATAGCGAACATAGCAGATATACAAGCTAACATCATACAATTTGGTACATATAGCAAAACCTAGTCTCGCGTAGCTATTCCACAATCTCCGAATGCTAGTCTGGAACTACACCTCCCGAAATCTGAGCAAAGGAAGCATTTCCCTTCACGAAAATCTTTACGTTTCACTTTTTTATATCAATTTCTGCTAAGCAACAAGCTATATATGCTTAGATGATTTATATTTATATTAGGATGAATTTGCGCAACTGTAAAGACGACACGGAAGTGGGGAGGAGGCTTCACTTCCGCTTTATCGCTTACTCAACATGATCAGCTCCAGAAGACTGTATGACGGAACGATTTGAAAATTGCAGGATTGCAACAGTCTGGTCACACAAGAGGGTGACCAGATGTCCCCCTTTGCGTGGGACAGTCTCATTTCTAAGACTTTTCAGGTGTCCCACAAATTGAGACCCTGTCCCACATTGTGACTGGCAGACATAGCTAATCTGCTCATTTCTGCATGCAACCAAGTGTAAAATGACTTGTGTGTTTTTTACTTATACTGGATCTCTTGTAAACTAGTCCCTTCCTAACATTTTAGTCTAGTTTGTATTTGTTGACGAAATTGTCACTATATTTAGTCTTAGTTTTAGTCATCATAGCTTAGTTTTTATTCAGTTTGTATTCAGTTTCCACCACTGAAAAAAGGTAGACATTTTTCGTCATAAATGGTGCATTTATATAGCACCTTTATCCAAGGCGCTTTACATAGATTGTGCATTACATTCACCCATTCACACACCAATGGTGGCGGAAACCATGCAAGGCACCAACCAGCACATCAGGAGCAATTCGGGTTTCAGAGTCTTGCTCAAGGACTGGGGGAGCCCGGGTTCGAACTGGCAACCTTGCGGTTACCATCCAGCCACTCTACCCCTGAGCCACCGCTGCCCCATCATAGTATTAGTCAACAAAATCCACAGCGGAGGACTGACCTCTCTCTGTCCTGCTCCAGCAGGTTGGTGAACTCGTCGCTCTTCTTCATGAACTCCCCGTGGTTCCTCTTCTCATCCTCCAGCTTGTACAGGGCCTGAAGACACAGAGAGAGAACACTTTATTGTCCATTAAATTTGACACGAAATGGAAATGTTGTCTTTGGCACGCTGCATGGCTGGCAAGTCAGTTTGCAACACTAAAAAACAGTATTACATACCCAATGCATTATAATACTATATAAAATGCATTACCATAACGTAGGAACAGTGGTCATGGGGGCTGTGGGGATTAGGTGGTGGAACTATTTTCTTATTTAAAATGTCCACAGCGGTTGGCACAAACAAGGTTTTATAACCCTTTTTCAAGCCTGCTGCCTGATGGTAACAGGTCAAACTCCCAGGGTAAAGAGGGTGGTTTGGTTTGGTTGTAAATCTGAATTGCATTTTTTGGTTATGGACCGGTTGTATTTGTATGTGACCGTTTCTGACTGAGGCTAAATCATGGAATTCTTCGTCTTTTCATGTCATATGAAAGCATGGAATCATAGCTTCAAATTGACATATTGGTTGTTCAGTTTGATCCACCAGTTTTGGAGATATGACTTATAGAGTAATGTCTTGCAGAAAACAGCGAGTTGAGAAACCGGGCTTGAAATGTTCACTTCTGTGGACTCTTAACATTACACCTAGCTACATGTTTGGGCATTTATTTCATATTTACATGTCGATTTCAGCTCTGACATTTAGTTCAGACATGCTCTAGTATGAGAACAGTTAGTCTTGCTGCTGTGACTGTCTCTGTATGAAAAAGAGTCGCATGTCCTGAAGATGCAATTGTTTGTCTCCAATGATCTTACCTGCTTGTGCGACTGCTCGGCCAGCAGCAGCTGCTCCAGCATGCGCCTGTGTGTTTCTCTCTGCTTCTCCACCAGCTTGTCCAGCTGCATGTGGCGGCCGGGGGACAAACACACACACACACACGCATGTTGACTTTTCGATTTAGGTGAAATATACACTAACCGCTTCAGCTCTATATACATTTCCACCCTTTGAAAATATTAGCAAAATATTTGTATACTATATTTGAAATTTTGCAGGATGATTTATTGACATTTCGATACCAATACTTTTGTACTTTGACCCAAGTATATGTTGAATTCCGGACTTATACTTGCAATAACAAATTACTTATTACAAACTACTTACTACTCAACTACTTACTATATACACTACAGTATTGATACTTTTACTTAAGTAAAACCTCCCATACCTCAGCCATGGGCTTCTCGTAGATGTCTTCCCGGAAGTCGTCCGTCTTGCCCTGGATGGCGTCTCTCTGCAGGGCCTGCAGGACCTTCTGCGGCGTCACGAAGCCGTACTTGGCCTCCAGCAGCGCTAGGTCGATCTTCTCCGCCTTCAGCACCGTGATGACCTCGTCTCTGGCCTGCATGGGGCCGACCAGGGTGTTAGTGGGGAGACGAGGTTTAGGTCTCTGACGAGGTTTAGGTCTCTGGCCTGCATGGGGCCGACCAGGGTGTTAGTGGGGAGACGAGGTTTAGCGTTATCAACCCAGTATAGGTGACTTCTCAAGGCCGTGAGAGTGTATTCATGTAGGTGTGTGCGTGTGCGTGTACGTGTACGTGTGCGTGCGTGCGTGCGTGCGTGCGTGCGTGCGTGTACACATGCCTCCATACCAACTACTCCGGGAGTAGTTGGTATATCGGAGGGAGTAGAACTCCCTCAGGCTGTAAATAACAGCATGGCATTTTAGTCAGCCTTTTGTGGTTAAATTAAGTTTTTTAAGCAAATGAAGTGCGGCCGTTTTTAAGGGCCTTCCATCTCAATAAGACCATGGGAACATGGCAGGGCCTTCCATCTCAATAAGACCATGGGAACATGGCAGGGCCTTCCATCTCAATAAGACCATGGGAACATGGCAGGGCCTTCCATCTCAATAAGACCATGGGAACATGGCAGGGCCTTCCATCTCAATAAGACCATGGGAACATGGCAGGGCCTTCCATCTCAATAAGACCATGGGAACATGGCAGGGCCTTCCATCTCAATAAGACCATGGGAACATGGCAGCTTGTTGCTGCACTTCTCTCTCTAGCCAGGATCACCAGCTAGGCCTCCACAGTCTGCTAAATGGATTACCCCCCTCCCTTCTCAAAAGGTTGGAAGTCAGGATGCTTGACTGGTGCCAAAGTGAGTGTATACGGACGGCTCCAGTAGATGCATGCAGATGTGTTGTACTGTGTTCCTATAGGTGTTTGGAATGGAAAAGACGGGAAAGCACAATACTCTCTGTATTGTACTCTCTGGGATGTTGTCCATGGGAGAGTGCATTTGAATGAGATTTACTGTACTGTGATGCTCTCTCTCTCTCCTCTCTCCTCTCTCACTCTCACTCTCACTCTCACACACACACACACACTCTTCTTCACATGTGTCACAGTACATTACATGCACAGTATATGTTTTCAATCAACCGCAGTTATTCCGCTTTCGATATTTCTACCATTTTTAGTTTTTGGTGCTCAAACTTTTTCATGTCAAGGACCCCCAAAACTGTATTTGGCTGCGGACCGCATCTCTAAATATCTTGTTCAAGAGACCCCAGTGAAGCAAAGATTTGAGTTTGCTTTAAAAATATAAATATTACAGATTTGCAAAAATGTTCACGATTTTTCAAAAATGGCAACACCAAGCTCATAGCGCGTCGCAGTCCCGCCCCCTTTCATGACAACGAGAGACCCGGAAATGAAATCCCCGTTCATTTTCCTCATAGACTTTTCAAAAAGTATTTATTTAAAGACGTTTACGCCGCGGACAAAGCCAACTGGAGTTGTGACAAATCACAATGTTTTGGGCCGATCAAATAATTTCTAAGAATAAAAACAAAATAAAAAGTGTTTTATCCTCTGCCTTTTTTTTCTTCTTTCTAATTATTTGATCAGCCCAAAACGTTGTGTTTATTGTCATGATTTGTCACGACTCGAGTTGGCTTTGTGTGGTGTAAACGTCTTTAAATACTTTTTGAAAAGTCTATGAGGAAAATTAACGGGGAATTATTTTCCGGGTCTCTCGAGGGGGCGGGACTGCGACGCTCGATATGCGATAGATAGCTTGTGTTATCTGCTATTTTTGAAAAATCGTGTAATACAGCTAAAATCTAAAATGACACAAATGATGCTTTCTCGGTTTTACTTTGTTAATTTAAAAACTGAGTTGTGCCAGATTGTGTATTTCCCGTATTGTGAGGGACAGGGATAACATTATGACTGCAATACTCTCAACCATCCAACCACGAACCTCTCACTATAGAATCAGAAATGCCATGGCACCGTTCACGCACAGGGTGAGTGCGAGGTTAGGGGCGAGGGTAGGGGCGAGGGTAGGGGCGAGGTTAGGGGCGAGGGTAGGGGGGGGGGGGGGTAGGGGCGAGGGTAGGGGCGGAAAACGGCTTCAGCTGTTCGCCGTCCATTAAGCCATTGAAACCGGGAACGCATGTATTGTGTCACGTTAGCTTTTAACCACTTCCTATAGCGCAGTGAAAATGTGGCGCAAATCTTTGAATATATATATTCTATCACAGCAAAGGTTTTTAATCTTTCAGAAAGTTGTTAGGATTTAGAAGACATTTGTAGAATCTGGTCTCAGTTCTCTATGGCTTAACAGGGGCTCTCTGTGTGTCTTGAGTGCGTGCTGGCTAATCAGTCCCTGTGTGTCTGACTATGTATGACCCAGTTGGGGCGATGCCACGCTCGCCTCGCAGGCCTGTGTCATGCTGTCATGGTCACACCTTCCAACTGTTTGAGAAGTCCACTTTGTTCGGGTTCACTTTATCACTTTGGCCTAGCAGGCAGTGTGTGGACCAGTCCGGTCTAAAACCACGGTTCCCAAAGTGGGGTCCGAAATAATTCAGATTTATTTTTTCAGTGAAATATGGTATGTGAGCTTACCAGAATCACAGTAACACTTAATGATATTCCATCATTCAAGGGCACGAGTACTGTAGAGGCTGAGTGACTGTGACCAGCTGATGGTCGTTGACACTTAATTGATGCATCAAGGAAGGCAATTATATTTCTGCAATGTCAAATAGTTCTACATATATTCTTTTTTTTAATGTTTTTTTGTGGCTTTCGCCTTTATTTTATGGAGGGACAGACGGTAGGCTGACAGGAAATGGGGAGATAGATGGGGGGAAGACATGCAGTAAAGGCCGTCGGGATCGGGAGTCGAACCCGCGGCACACTGCCAGACTGGATTACCAGCCAAGGTGCCTGGACCGCTGAGCCATGGCCCAGGCCAGTTCTACATATATTCTAAGATAGCGTCTTAAATAAATGTCGTGAATGTGTTGTGACTTTGATTGAAAAGTTTTAATACAAATAGTTCCAATGGCATCTAAATGTATAAGGTTGAAAATATGCTTATCGGACGGTGTTGCGAGGATGATGGGGGGGGGGGGGGGGGGGGGGGGGGGGGGGGAGCAGCAATGTAATGGTAATTTCTTTTTTTTCCTTTTTTTTGGTTGTACGGTAATTTAATGACGTCACAAGCACAGAACAGCCGACAACCTATCTACTGGTTCAGTGTCAACTTAACTTGTCTTTCACTATCACTTATAACAAGTGTGACACACACACACACACACACACACACACACACACAAGCTAGTCGCAAGTCATGTCATCTCTGTAATTTGCCTTGGGGCATCTGGCAGTAGCCTATGCCTACCTAACAGACTGCAGTACTTAGCAGGTCACACATGGCCAATTTTGGCCATTGATATGCACGAGTCAGCAGCTTTTGTAGATTGGCGTTGAGGAGAAGCCCTTACCTCTATGGACCCGAGCTAGGAGTGAATATGGAAGTGAAGGTCTTAAAACCTGAGAAGAGAAAGGGGGCGTGCTCTCTCACCTGCAGCTCTCCCTCCAGCATGCTGAGGAGGAAGACCAGGTCGTCCCTGGAGAGGTCCCTGCCCCTCTCTCCTCGTTGGCTGCACCTGGTGCTGCCTCCGCTGCTGGAACTGCCACTGCCACTCCCCCCGCTACCACCGCTGTTCCTGCTCCCCGACGCCTTGTGGTTCCGCTGAATGGTACCTGCAGTGGGGGAAACAACAGTACTCACTCAATTTCCATCCATCCATCTTCAACCGCTTATCCGTAGTCGGGTCGCGGGGGCAACAGCTCCACCAGAGAGCCCTCTCCAGAGCAATATTAGTGACTTCCTCCTGAGAGATCCCGAGGCGTTCCAAGGCCAGTGTGGCGTTTGTAGGGCTGAAGTGCAGGTTAATGTAGTATGTTTTGTAATAATAATCAACGTAACTAGTAACTAATGTTTTCAAATAAATGCAGTGGAGTAAAAGTACAATATTTGCCTCTGAGATGTAGTGGAGTAGAAGTAAACGTATTGGAAATTGGAAATACTCCACCACTACAGCAAGGTACAAACACCTCAAAATTGTACTTAAGCACAGCACTTAAGTAAATGTACTTAGTTGCTTTCCACCACTGGGGTATACCTGTGTCGTCCGGGGGTTCCCGGTACCTGCTGCGCCCCCTCGCCCTTAATCCCGACAGCTCTTCTCTCTCGCCGGCAGGCCGCCTCATGCGCCGCGTCTCCGCCCGCGGTTGGTGTTCTTGTTGTTGTGGTGGTGGTGGTGTTGGTTGTAGTTGTTGGTGTTGAGCCAGCTTGGCCTTGGCCGTGTCTTCCAGGCTGTTGCTCCGAGAACGCATGTTTCACCACCTGTCGGATGGTGACATCAGAGGGAAGATGACTTTAATCACTAAAGATGGAGTGCTGTGATTTTTGTACTGTTTCTGTTTTGTATGTGTCTATGGAGTTAACGTTACTCTAATAGACCCCCAGTGGTTAGAATATTCAAATATATATTGTATGTATGTATGTATATATGTATGTATGTATGTATGTATGTATGTATGTATGTATGTATGTATGTATGTATGTATGTATGTATGTATGTATGTATGTATGTATGTATGTATGTATGTATGTATGTCTATGTGTATTTTCGGTTTCTTCCTGAAACCTGGAAGCCATTGAGTCAAAAGGCCAATGAAATACCACCAAATACCAAATGCGTGGTGGTACTTTTGACTTTTACTTACTTACTTTTAAAAAAACTGTTTTAGAATCAGTCTCGGGTCTTAATGGGTTAAGACCAACATGAAAAAGGTAAGGGAATACATGCAGATACAAACTACCGGTAGGCCTATGTAAAAGGGCTTGATATGAAAGTAGGTTTTTTTATTGCCATGTCAACAGAGTTGATTGGAATTTGTTTCAGTGCACTTAAAAACAGACATACAAAAGGACACATATTCACATCACATATTCAGACAGTAGAAAAAGATACAAAAGTACAAACATCATATGAGAGAGACCAATAAATAAGAGTGCAAAACGTTACAATTCATGTTGAATAAATAGCAGTTAATCGTTCTTACAAAGCAGCTTCACGCTGTAAAGTGTGAGTGAAAAGAGGGTCAGCATTCAGGAGGCGAACAGCCTCGGGATAAGTGCTGTTCTTAAAGCGGGAGGTGTTGCACTTTAGAGACCGGAGTCTCTTACCTGAGGGCAGGGGTGCAAAGAGAGAGCTGGCAGGGTGGGAGGGGTCAGTGATCACCTTCTGCATCCTACGCTTGGTGCGTGTGGTGTAGATAGAGGAGACAGATGGGAGGTCGAGGCCAGTGATTTTTGACGCCGTGCGTTACGTACCACCCTTTCCAGCTGTTTCCTCTCTAAGACTGTTGTGTTTCCATACCACTCTGTGACTGAGAAGACGAGGACACTCTCGTGGCTCTGTAGAAGTGAACCAACGCCTCCCCAGTCACACCAAACTTCTTTAAGAGATGCAGGAACTATGGCGAAAAGTCGACTACCTTAAATTAAATAAAAACAAAGCCTAAAGACCTGACAATTTCACCAACAGATATAAACTAGACTAAAATGTTATGGAGGGACTGGTGGAGGAGAGATC
The DNA here is from genome assembly GCF_951216825.1 of Electrona antarctica. Taxonomy (NCBI): domain Eukaryota; kingdom Metazoa; phylum Chordata; class Actinopteri; order Myctophiformes; family Myctophidae; genus Electrona; species Electrona antarctica. The sequence continues at coordinate 4,721,077 of NC_136803.1, read as the reverse complement.
CATAGTAGATCTAACAGACAAGTCATTTTATGCTTGGTTGAACTTTGCTGTCAAAATCAACGCTAGTCGGTGTGGTGGTATGTACGCACTCATTCTGGTAGTTGCTACATGTGCCTGTGTTTCTGTCCGTCTGTCTACACAGCACTCTGATCGCTTACAACATGTCAGCGGACGAGTCATCACGACCATAATGCTTGTAGGCCGCTATAGACCGTCCGTCCTCTTGTGTGATTTATCTCTTCTTTTTCGGCATTCAAGCGAAGCAAAAATATCCAAAACACCAAAAAAGGCGGTAAACAAAGAGAGAGCTTGCAGAGACAAATCTGTGTGGCGTTTGTTTGATCCCCGGGAAGAGTAATCATCGACCGCAGGGCATTACATCATGCACGTTGTGTCGGCGTGCACGCTCGAGATTTACAGCTTAACCCGTTGAGACCTGAGACAGATTCTACAAATAGGAATATATGTCCTGACAGCTTTCTGAAAAATGTATGTTTCTACTTATGTCAGTGGTTCTCAACATTTTTCATGTCAAGGACTCCCAAAATGATGTAATTGGCCGGCGACCCCCCCCCCCCCCCCCCATCTGAAAATATGTTGTTCCAGGAGCAAAATATAAGAGTTAAAAACATTTGTTGTGAAAGAATACGATTATTGCCGCGCTACGAACGAGCTTGTAGATCTGCTTTTTTTTCAAACAGCTAAAGTTTAAAATAATGGTTAAAGCGGTTCAAAGCTATAAGGTGACACCAGATGCGTTCCAGGTCTTCATGGGTTAAAGTAACATGCACAAACACTGCTGTCCTGACCAGACAAGGGCACAACTTTATTTATTTTTTGCCTTTTGATTATCTCCGTTTATTTCTTCCTGCAGCGTTTTCGTCTGCAGTTAAATCTTTCTAGTGGGACGCCTCAAGATCTGCTTTCAATCGACCGCTTGAGTGTGCGATAAATGACACGCATTGTTAGGATGACACTCTGAACGCAGATGTGAAATGGGACCTAGTTTTGCATCTTGTATTTGTTGTTCGTTGTTGTCGTCCTCCTTTGCAGCCAAACTACCGCTGCATGCTCATGGCAGTTTCTGTTCACTAATATTACGTTTTAATTACTCTACATAGACTTCATCCAAGCCTGTGTTCTTGACCTGCAACGTGCTGCAATGTTGCCTGTATTATCAACGATAGTTTTCACTTACTGTGAAAGTGATCTAATTTTCACTCACCACTTTAACATATAATTAGACTGTTAGCCCAGGAGGGGGGAAAGAAAGGGAAGGGTTTTTTTCTTTTTAGTTTCTGCTCTACAATCCTGTAGTGTGTGTGTTTTGCATCAATGAGGTCTTGTGACACTTTATGAGTAAGAGGGATGGCTGATTGATTGCATTATGTACGCTGCAGGCAAGGCGCCACATGATTCAGAGCTGATGTCATCCTCCGGAGCAGAAGGCTGACGGCATGAGCAGCACACATTTACTAAGTCTGAGATCTGGGCTGCAGGCCACTAGCCCACTACGCCACTGTTTCCCAAACAGTGGCTCAGGACCCGTATAGTGGGTCGCGCGGATACATTTGTATGGGTCGTGGGTGAATAGCCCTTTATTTGAGTTTTTATACAATTTAGCTTTTTAATTATTATTATTCCAAAAGATTTTTCAACAGATTTTCAGAGCATACAAAAAAAAAGGATTTTCAGGTTAAAAACAAATTCAACTGGTGTTTTTCAAAAGTATTTTTTTAATCGTATGAATTAGAGGGGACAAAATTAACCTACCTATTGAAATGAGCAGATCTACAAGCTCGCAACTGAGCTTGTAGATCGTCTATTTTCACTAGTTTGGGTCACGGGAGACATCACATTTATCGTATCGGTCTCCAGCTAAACCTCTTTTTTTCCACTCTGGAGTCGTGTAACCACATGAACCCTAGCATTCATATTCTGGCCGTGTCATGATAGGCAAACGTAGGTCTGCTATTTTCGGTGAAGAGATTTGGTGTAGACTAGAGGGAAAAAAAGGAGAGGACCAACCTCTGGAGAACCCCAGTCAATGAAGTATTTATTGTTTAACCCACTGAGATCAGATTCTAAAAATGTCTTCTACATCCTGACAGTTTTCTGAAAAAGCTATGTTTCTATGTCAGTCGTTCTTCGATTTTTCAAAAATAGTAGATATACAAGCTCATAGCTTGTAGATCTGCTATTTTTCAATAGCTAAAGCATAACATAATGCTAACACCAAAAGGGGTTTCATTGTACGCCTTAGTTTGTGTGTGAGAGTATATGTATCTAGACCAGTGGTTTTCAACCCGTTTCATATCCAGGCCCATTATTTATTCGGTATTTGAGCCACGGACCACCATGATGATATTTAGCCTAGCAGACCCAAAATAAAGGATATTTTGTTATCGTTGGATAAAGGTTTTCCACAATTCCATGCTCCGTAGGAGAGATAACGGGTAAATGTTGATCAAAATGTGTAGACTTCTTGTAAATGAAGTAATGCAGATGTTTAACAATAACTTTACTCTTGAGAGTAAGTAAGTAAGAGTGTAAAATGAAACCAATCATTTTACACACTCAAGAGTTAATAGATCCATTTTGGTTACCAACTCTCCATCATTTAGCTGGGGACCACCTGGAACCCCCCTCAAGGACCACTGTTGGTCCCCGGGCCACTGGTTGAAAACCGCTGATGTAGACTGTTCGTCCATGCATAATAATTGCGACAGCCTCTGGAGAACAGCTGGCAATCGTAAGCGTTCCGTCATCATCGGCATGTCACTCCGCTGCGCTGACACGTCGTAACTCCGCCACTGACGCAATCTGCCCCCGAACGCCGAAGAAATGCAGCTATTAGTCACACTAGCACAACTATAGTCTCTGCCCTGTCGAGATTTAGAGCCTCGAGTTAGGAAATCCTCTTCGATTGATTACACTGATTCGAGCTACAACATCACACACACACACACACACACACACACACACACACACACACACACACACACACACACACACACACAGGCATATTACACAAAAGATCTGGAAGATTGTGCAACAGATTTGAAGAGTTTGAACTGGGTCAGCCGCGCTGTACACAGACAGCACAGCAGAGATTCACATATACTACATTATCTGCAAGATATCGAAGATGGACCAGAATTATGTCTGGCTTCAAAACACAGAGGGCCTTGATGAAGGAGGGGGGCACTTATCAAGGCATCTGGCGTGTATTCCCAGGTCGGTCCCCTGAATGGGCTCTATATGCACACAGAATAACTATTCCTACTTTGGGATTCATAATCACGCTTCCGGGTCGCTTCCCTACTTCCTTCACAGTTGGCACCCTTACCGATGATAATAATTAACACGGAGTCCGCCAGAAACGAGGAACACAAAGGTTTAAATTAGTACCCTAGCCCACCAAACCCGAGATTCTCGGGTTTGAGGGCTTGTATTCTTTAATCCATTTTTTGGACTTCCAGTCTAAGCCCACCATTCACAGCTCTGTATCTCAGAAAGGACATTGAGGGGCCGTTTCTGGTGAATACAAGGGTTTTCAACGGGCCTGTAGCAGGCGGGCTGACACTCGCTGTCAGCTTTTTCCACCACCGACCGACACAACAACATCCGGGCATGACACCACACACAGCAGTTTTGTCATTGTAACATTCGGTTACGGATATTTGGCTCTTCAAAGTAAGTGTTACGCACGATAAAACCTTGGCAATACGCTATCGAGGGATTAATTAATG